>NC_072053.1:3807324-4107324 GCF_027791375.1 Indicator indicator | reverse complement strand
GAATGCAGGCAGATCCTATAAATGCCTTTTAAGAAAGACAGAAAAAAAGGAACAACTAAATCATGGATTTTGGTAGTGATTAGAAATACATAAAAATACCAATATGTGGAAAAGCACTTGTATTAGGGGAAGGGTCTTGGTTTGAGCTGGAAGAGAACTAATTCTGTTCAGTGATTTTACTTAGCATTGTCTGCAGTTAATGGTATGTTTTCACACAATGGCTGCCTCTAGAAGTGATAATGCTCCATGTTTCTCGCTAGCACCAAGGACTGGTGTGCAGACCAAGGTCATAGCTGAATTTTGCATACCACATTTTGTACAGAGTAAAAAGCTGCACCCACAGAGAGGAATGGACAGTTCAGGTAACCCCAAACTGACCAACAAGGAATTCCATTTTATATATGCCATGTTCAGTATAAAGCTGGGGGATCATGATGGTCAAGGTCTCTTCTTGACAGGAAGTGGAGGAGAAGGTTTTCTTTTCTATATCCACTATTCCAAATTTCAGTTCCTCTATTTTCCTACTAACAACCTTTGCTACTCTTTGTTTTTAACTGTCACTTACTAATCCTTTACATTTCATTCTCTCTGGTCAGCAATAAAAATTGAATATTACTGCCTTTGGAGAACGTCTTTGCATGCCCATGGTAAAGTACACTTATGTCATGAAGGTACCCTGTGCCCAGAATTGTGCCCCAGGTATTGTCAAAACTTGGCCCAACATGTTTGGCTCACATCCCCTCCTTCGCCCTCCTTTCTGGAGCGGGTGCTCAGCCAAGAGCCAATGAGACACAGGACCAGGGTGCCAGCCAGATGCCATAAACAATCTAACCTGCATTGTTTGAGGTAAATGACACCGCGTGCCCACCGTATGGGATGCTCATGCTTAGCCAATGCTCCTTCCAAGTTTAGGCATAATTCTAGCCACACACTTGGTCATACACTAAAAGGTCTCATCATGGTTGACTATTGGCCAAATCAAGGTCCAAGTAATGTATAAGTATACCCCAAATTGTAAATAAGTCATTCTTTGCTTTATGTTACCAAGCACTTTGCCTGAGCTTTTTAAGCTCTCTGCTTTTGCTGTTAAGCTATTTTTTCTATTAAGCTCCATTCACTTGCATGCATACTACCTGCCTCTGCAGTCTGGAGAGAAGTCAGCAACCTGGGAAAAGCCACCGTGTGTCAGTTTACCTGGAAGCCCACAAAGAGTCCTTCGCAAGCTGCTTTGAAGCTACAGCCAGCCTTGCGTTGTATCTGCAGTCCAACTGTACTTCAAAATGGACTGAACCCCCAAGGGTGAGCTTTAACCCAGTCGAGGAGGAAAGGACTAGCTTGAATTTCAGCAAGTCCCAACATCTGCTACAGCTACGAGTTGCAGACTGTCAAGCCACAACTCTGTGTGTGTCAGCTTGCAACGAAGGACCCCACTGTCATGGGAGAAGAGGAGCAGCTTGTCTGCGCCCACTCCGTAGCCCTGTATGTGCCAGGGAAATTCAGGGCACTGTCGATACCCATAATTCGCTACTGGGACCACCTGTGAGTGTCCCACACAAAGGACACTCACCTTAGAAATGGCAAAGCAGTCACCGAGAGGAACGCAGCAGTGTCCATTTACTTTTGAGTCAAGGCCAGGGAAAAGTCACTCCATGCCGCCCCCGCACGCTCACTAGCAGCTTCAGGAGGAACTGCCACTGCAAGAGAGTCACCCAAGCCCTGCCAAGAGAACCTGCCTGACCAGCAGAAGTCTACATCTCATCCCCACAACCACTGCTGCGGGAGGAAAAAGCTGTCCCCACCTCCCCGTCCAGAGGGACCGCCCTGGGAGCCAGGAACGGCCCTGCAAGACGTTAAGCATCAGTAGCAACCAGCCACAGCAGCCCCACTGGGTCCTTTTTTTACCTGAAGCCAATCAGCATTGGCAGCCAGACAGCTTGCAATAGCTTAGGCAACCAGTCTAGCTACAAGCGATACAGTGCACTTGCTCAGCATCAGATACGGTTCAGTTTAAAATCCCTGCCTTAGCTCAGGTGGAATTGTAACCTAAGCTTCATAATCAGCCTCCCCAGCAATGCCTGGAGTCATAACTTTTGTTTATAATTGATTTAAGTCTCTGAAAAATTCCTTTAAGTTGTATTGCCCTGACATTTTGTCTCTTCTGTGTAAGCAGCTGCCAAGCCTCCTGTTGAGTCACCATCTGGTAGGCAAGTGATGGAATTGCACCTTTGTTCTTCATTGAATAACTATTTTATAATTTTCCTAATTGAGTTCAAGCTGTTATATGGTAACAGTTTACTGGATATATCCACAACCGTGCACTAGAATCTGCACAAAAATAATTATGAATGGTTCTTAATAATTTTTAAGATTAATAAAAAATAATTTCCTTATCTCATATTTCCATATTCATAAATTAATAACCTTCATTCATTACAGCCACCAATAGTAAACTGCATTCCTTTATGAGGAACATTTGATGAAGTGGATCCCCCTTCATGGTCCACTCTGGATAAAAAAGGGAGCAGAAGCATTTTCACTGTGATCATGGAGACCTCCTTTATGACAGCCACCCTTCACAGAATGAGACTTGCACCTTGAAAAATTACAGTAAAACTTGTCCATCACCTATAACAGTGTTGAACCAAAGCTATTTCCTATGACAATTAAGCTAAAAATTTTTATTGGTACGTAAACTAAGATCTAAAATCATAGAATTTTAGAATGGTTTAGGTTGGAAGCGACTTCCAAAGGCCATCTAGGCCAACTCCCCTCCACTGAGCAGGGACATCCTCCATTAGATTCAGTTGCCCAGATCCCTGTTGAGCCTGACCTTGAATATCTCCAAGGATGTGACCTCAGCTACCTCCCTGGGCAACATATTCCAGTGTTCCACCACCCTCATGGTAAAGAACTTCCTCCTAATGTCCGACTTGAATCTACTCTTCTCTATTTTGAATCCATTGCCCCTCATCCTATCACTGTAGGCCTTTGCAAACAGTCTATCTCCAGCCTTCTCATAGGCCCCCTTAAGGCAATGGAATGCCAATATAAGGTCTTCCCAGAGCCTTTTCTTCTCCAGGCTGAACAACCCCAGCTCCCTGTCCACACAGTAGAGATGTTCCAGCCCCTAATCATTTTTATGGCCTCCTCTGGACCCATTCCGTCAGGTCCGTATCCCTCCTGTGTAGAGGGCACCAGAGCTGGACGTAGTACTCCAGGTGATCTCTTACCAGAGCAGAATAAACTGGCAGAATCACCTCTCTGGATCTGCTGTTCAAGAGACAATGACAAAACCTTAGATTGGAAATCTATTTCAGGTGCATAAATTAGGAGTTTGGTCTTCCTACAAAAATTATATTCATCAGATTTGAACAAAGGATTTGAAGCACTCAAAACATGTCTTACGGTGAATAACTTATACAATGAAAATGGATTCACAAGTTAATAGTCCAAACCAAAGTGAATACTTTTTTGCCCCACAAATGACCAGCAATTATTTTGGCTTGTCTAAAAAATCAGGTTGACTAGAATGTATCAGGGTGGGGGGTTTTCAATTAAAAATACTATCATGTTTTTTGTGCATTGCTATGGTATTATTGTTACTACAAATTTTGTGACATTGCTGCTATAAAACCCCACTCATGTTTTAGAACATTTGAGAAATCTAACATTTTGTGAAAAGTTCATTGTCCTATTATAAACATTTTATTATTATAGTAAGAATTATTTTTCTAATTACAAGGATATTTTCAAACACTTAGCTGTCAGCACCCTCCTCAGTTGGGCCAGCTATTTCCATAATGATCAATATAAAATCTTATTTCAGTTGCTTACTTCTTATCTGGTAGTAAAGTTTGCAAAACTCTAAGTTTCCCATAAATTGACTGAAATAAAGCACTGGATTAGGCAACAAATATGATTCAGTGAGAATTTTATCACTGAATTTAGTGTATGGAATGCTAGGATAAGCCATACCAAATCCATAAAAGCAGAAACATAAATATATTAGAATAGAGAATGATATGATTTGCAAAAATGCATTAGGTAATCAGAAGAAAAGATAGAGGTGTAGGGAAAAAATATTAAGGGCCAGAATATCAGCTGATATAAGACTGTGCTGTCCTAAAACAGCTCTACAATGCTGAAAAGCATTCCTGTGTGGTTTATTCTTTAAATCATCATCAGGCTGGAAGATTAGATAAGCATCATATTATTTCCAAGCAAATATCAGAAAAGACTTACCAATTTCAGATACAGAGCAAAAGAAAGCCAACAGTAAAATAAACATTGTGTAGGGATATCTCTGTTCTAGTTAAAAAACTAATAGGGCAGGAAGATGCAACTTTAAAATACATATTTTAAATACATCAATTCTAAGGAACGCCATTATTGAACAAAGCCACATCAGAATTTAAATTAAAATGCTAGGTCCAAAGAAAAGAATAATAATAAAAATAGGATCCAATACAATTTCATACTGCTTTTGAGGTTGTTTATCGCAGCAATTCTAACCCTACAAAACAGAACATTCATATTCCCAGTAGATCTCGCAAGCTTGAAGCGAATGTTACATTACATATGCTACTCCATTACTATATCTACAGGGAAAAGTTTGAGTAATAGTCCTTTCCAAACAATTCCTTTATTCTCATGTATGAATGATGGAAGTAGAAGGGCTACAAAGGAGAAGTAAATGGCAGGAAAAATACAGAACTAGAGACACAAAGTAACAATAGTAAAATAAATAAATAAATAAATCCTTATGAAAGACTTAAATGCCAGCATCAGAGAAAGGAAAAAATGAGGAGCAAAAAACCCCCAAACTTTTAACAAATTAGAGCGTTTGAAAGATTTCTAGGAGGCTCTCTGAAATGTGGCATGAAAACGTTGGAGAGAATAGTTGAATACAGTCTGTGTTGAAGAAACATTCTAATAAATATTTTTAAAATTGCTATGTAATCAGAGAGTAGAAAAGGGGGGGGGGGAAAGAATTTAGAAGAGAAGAAAAAAAAAAAAGAAATAAAAATTAGTCACTTTGGGATTTTGAGTTGCACTGTTACATGAGAAAAACTCCAGAAAGTTCAAAAAGGGCTACAATTGCCATCAAAGTCTGCAGGCAGGAGGCATATTTATTTACATAAAAGGCAGATGATATATTAGGCTGTTCATGTTTAGAAGCAGATATATGGAATGGAGTCGCAAGTCCAAATGAATATTAATCCACTGCTATGGCTAATTTTAACAGCTTGAAAGTCAACAAACTCATTTTTCTTAAGTCTAGAAGGAATAGATCTGGTTTTGAAATGGAGTGATGAAATTATTGCAGGAAATATAAAGATAATATTTTAGCAACTGCTAGAAAAATGAAACAGTGGCTTGTCAGGTATCTAAAGAGAAAGGAATGCAGATAGATTATAATTAAATATGAGCATTACAACATTTCTTTTGTTTCAAAGCTGTGCGTTACTCCTCGTTTTCCCTTTTTCACTGTTCTTAATGGGAAATTTTGGTTTCAGTAGCTATTCCTTTCCTTATGAAGATGTTTTTTGCTCTGTGTGTCAAAGCATGGGTCAGAAAAAATCCCTGACCTAAACATGCCTGAATGGATAATGAAACAGAATAAGAAACTGTAAAAACAGAGTCTGAGTTTCTTATTTGGTTCCTAGTGAAGTCTGTGGAAGTTCCTGCTGATTTAAGCAGAGCCGAAATCACCTTTTAAGCCAGTTCTCTACTCATATTGTTGGACCTAACTATTTTCCTCTTTCGTTTTGGTCAATGAAAGACAGATAGACCAAACTAATTGGCTAGTAATTTTTTTAAGTACTTTGGAATTTTTTTGTTCCATGCACAAGCAGGTTTTCAGACAGACCTTCAGTGTGCATGAGTGTAGCTTGATAAATGGGAGAGGAACACATTTCATACTTGAAAAAGGCAGCAAGTTAAAATGAATAAACCTATGAAATAAAAAAAAAAAATATAAAATGCATTTCAGTAGAGTAATCATGAGAGAATTTGTCAGAGAAGGGCTGAGGTCTGAAATTCTTTTGCAGTTCACAGAAGACAGATTGAGGGCTTCAGGTTGGAGTACTGTGTTATTGTTGCATGAGATGGTGTTAAATGTTGCAGCGTTAAACACCTTGAGTTCCCTTAAAACAGTAATACACTCAACAATCATTGTAAGATGAAAAATATTTATATACTTCTTAGACTTTGTATATTTCTACAACTAAATATGGTTCCTACCTTAACAGCAGCCAAAGCACAGTTTAAAGCCTGTCTCTAAACTCTTTAAGACCAGTCTGTTGGTGTCTACCATGAACCATCTAAAAGGTTTAAATAATTAAGAACAAACTATATTTCTAATTGCTATTAAATTAATCCTAGCTATGATTACCAGAAATTTCATCATTAAATAATAGGTGAGATAAACCTTCATCCTATTCAGTTACAGAAGTTCAACCCCCACATTTGTATGTCTTTGAATGTTATTCTTACTCTGTTAAACAAATGTGTATCTCTGTTATACTAAAAAGATAAATATGTAAACACTCCAGATGAGTAACTGTAATGATACCTTTAGATTTGTTCAACTTCTACACAGCTTTAAACATCAAGTACATTCTTCAAGGTGATTATTATTTTTGAAGCCATTTAACTCTTTTTAAGAAGCCCTCCAGATAAGGTTTGCAATACCACTGTTTAGATGACAAGATTCACAGAATCACACAGAATCACAGAATTTTGGGGGTTGAAAGTGAAATCTGGTGATCATAGATTCCAACCCCCCTGCAGTGCCACCTAGGGCAGGCAACATAGGAATGCATGCAGGCAGGTTTGGAAAGCCTTTGGAGAAGAGGACTCCACACCCTCATCATAGAGAATTAGAGTAGCTTCACTTAGAGCAGGTTACAACGGATGGCATCCATCTGGGTTTTGAATCACTCCAGAGATGGAAACTCTACCAGCTCTCTGGTATTCCAGTGCTCTACCACCCTCAAAGTAAAGAATTTCCTCCTCATGTTTACATGGAACTTTTTGTGTTCAAATTTGTGCCTGTCACCTCTTCTCTTACCACTGGGCACCACTGGAAAAAAATATTAGCCCCATCCTCCTGAAAGCCACCTCTAAGTATTTATAAGGATTGATAAGGTCCTTCGTCAGACTTCTCGAGGCTAAAAAGCTCCAAGTCCCTTAGTCTTTCTTCATAAGAAAGATGTTCTAGTCCCCTAGTTATCTTTGTAGCCCTTTTCTGTATCCTCTCCAGCAGTTCCCTGTCTCTCTTGAGCTGGGAAGCCCAGAACTGGATGCCATGCTCCAGATGAGGCCTCATCAGGACAGAGTAGATGGGGAGGAGAACCTCCCTTAACTCTCTCACCAAGTTCTTCTTAATGCACTTCAGGAAGCCATTGGCCTTCTTGGCTACAAGGGCACGTTACTGGTTCATGGTTATCCTGTTGCCTGCCAGGACTCCCAGGTCTTTTTCCACAGAGCTGCTTTCCAGCAGGTCAGCCCTTAACCTGTACTGGCGCAGGGGGTTATTATTCCCCAGGTGCAAGACCCTACACTTCCCTGGTGAACTTCACAAGTTTCACCTCTGCCCAGCTCTCCAGTCTTCCCAAACATCACTGAATGGCAGCAAAGTTTTCGAGTGTATCAGCCACTCACTTTGTGTTACCAGGCAATCTGCATCCATGCATACTCTGACAGCATTCTTGTAATCTTCCTACACTCTTAGGAATACCCTGATCCTGAGATTGGAGGGAGCTAATTCCAGTTAACTGAATACATTTTACCAGTAACAAATTTATCATTAACTGGTTCACAATCTGTTGCAGTTCTGATGAGGCTTTCTAGCTCTATATTTTTAATGAACTTTCTGATTCAAGGGAATTTTTTCTGTGTAGGCCCATCTGACCCCTTGAAATTCTGCCCACCCACACAGGCAGACTGTGCTTCAGGAGATTATTCATATGTTATAACAAGGAGAGCAAGACAAAAATCAGCTTTCTTTTCAGTACTTGGTCTTAATTAGTTCCTTCTTCCTCCACTTGCAGAACCTAGCTTCTCAAAGACCCAGCTACAGACACCACCTGAAGTCTTTTACCATCCATACAGAGTGGCAGCATTTTCCTTAGACATGCTCTTTGGCCTCTCTTCTCTGACCCTGGGTACTTCACATCCTTGTTAAACTTTTCCTGTGCTCACACCCTGACTCCTAATCTTTCAAATGAACTACCAGAACCTGCAGAAAACGTGTTTCTCTGTAACTTCATCCTTCCAGCATCTTGACATCAAAATGGCAAATATTTTATCAAAAGTGGATTTCACCTTTCAGGATGTAACCATTAAAGTGAGCTAACACTATTTTCTAGTTCTGCTTGAACTTAAATTTATTGTGCTTGTTATGAGGTGTTACATTAGCTTCATTGACTTTTAAGAGTTGTTGAGGGTCAGCAGTGGCTCAGAAACAGACCTTTAAGATGATTGAGTCCAACCATTGTATAACCCTACAAAGTCTGGTGCTAAACTATGTCCTTTAGTACCACATCTCTGCCTCTTTTAAACACTTCCAGGGATGGGTATTCAACTACCCACTAGGGGGATAATTACAAATAATATAGAGAGTGATATGAACTTCTTGCCTGGAATTTTGTACCAGAGAATTGTGAGGAACCATGCAAACAAACCTGATGCTGAAACTGCCAAATTTCAGCAGGTTGGAGACTGAGACCTGTATTTCAAGAATTTTCTCAACAACATTGCTTCAGAGGATGCTCTGATGCAGTGATGACCTGAGAGGACTGTCTCTGGTATCTGTTTCCCTGGTGCTAACACAATTACGGAATGCTTTGGGGTTTTAAAGGTCATGCAGTTCAACTTTCCCCTGCAGTGAACAAGGGCATCTTCAGCTAGATCAGATTGCTCCAAGCCCCAGCCAACCTAACCTGTGATGTTTCCAGGGATGGGATAAATAGTTTTAGCCACATCATCTGTGTTCCATGCCACCAACAGACATATTAGAAATGCAAAGTATGCTTCTCCTTCCTTCCTTCCTCCCTCCCCCCCACCCAGGTCATTTAACAAGGGGGAAAACAAACAAGCAAAACTCTAAACTTGTTCATAACATCTGAAGAACTTTCAGTTCCCACAGCATCACAAGAAAAACCTACATTATATTCACAGTGTTCCCATGCACCAATCACCACTTAAAGCGGCAATAACTGATGGGGAAAACAAGCCTCATATATATATTTTTTTAAAGCTTCAGAGAACTCACTTTTATTGTAGAGACAATGAAAATAGAAATTTTATGGTTGAGATTATTTAAATGATTTTATAAGTACTGGAACAGTCTGGTTTAGATAAACAACTTTGTCTCCCACAGAGGTGTTTCACTGTCTTAAAGAGGTCCCATATTTAAATATATCACATGCAATTTATGACAATCAAAGAAAATTATATATATTTATGGAATTCTCTATGAGGCTTCTGAGCAATTTGTTCTAGCAATTTTATATATGTTTTTATAAGAATCATGGAATCACAGTTTGGTAGGGGTTGGAAAGGACTTTTGGACATTATCTAGTCCAACAGCTCTCTGCTGAAGCAGGTTAATCTAGATCAGGTTGCAGAAGACCAATTCGAGGTGAGCTCTGAAAATCTCCAGAGAAGGAGACTCCACAACCTCTCTGGGCAGCCTGCTGCAGAGTTATGTTAAAGAAGTAAAGAAGTTTTTCCTCTGTTTAGCTGGAACTTCCTGTACACTAGTTTGTGCTCACTGGCCTTTTTCCTGTCTCTAGGTACCACTGAAAGGAGGCTGACCTCATCCTCTCGACAGCCATCCTCTAGATATTGATGAGCACTGATAAGGTCTCTCTGGAGCCTACTCTTCTACAGGCTAAGCAGTCTCTCAGTCTTTCCTTGTCAGAGAGGTGGTCTAGTCTCTTCATCATTTATGTAGCCTTCTCCAGGTTGTTTCCAGTAGTTCCTTGTATCTTTAGAACTGAAGAGCTCAGAACTGGACCCAGCTGCCCTTGTGGCATTTCATGAAGTTCATCTCTGCCCAGCTCTCCAGTCTGTCCAAGTGTCACTGAACGCCAGCCTTCTGATGTGTCAGCCATCCCTCCCAGTTCTGTGTCATCAGCAAACTTGCTGAGGGTACATTCTGCTCTTTCATCCAGGTTGTTTATGAAGGTACTGAACAAGACTGAACCCTGTACTAACCCTCAGCAACACTGCAAACTGCAGGCCTTCAGATGGACTCTGCATTGATTACATCACTTTGAGCCCTGTCATTCAACCACTTCTTAGTCTAGCTAACTGTCCACTCACATAACCCACATTTCCTAAATTTCCCTACCAGGATGTTATGAACGAAAATGTCAAAAGCTGAAAACAAGGTAGACAACATTCACTCTTCTCGCCACATCCAGCTAGTGACACCATCAATGAAGGGTTTCACACTGGTCAAATATGCCTTCCCCTTCATGAATCCATGCTGACTATTCCTGTTAGTCTTTGTTTCCCATACATGCTTAGAGATGACCTCCAAGATGCACTGTCCTATCACTTTTCCAAGGGATGGAGGTGAGGCTAGCTTACACCTTCTTGCCCTTTTGGAAGAGAAGAGTGACATTGGCTTTACTCCTATCCACACCTCTCCTGTTCTCCATGACCTTTCAAAAATGATGGAGAAAAAGCCTATTGCTACTTCGTGTTGAATTTTCAAACATGTTTTTTTAACTCTGCACAAGACTAAAATACATCTTCTGGTTTTCTCTTGCTGGCAGTTTCTAACACCATCAGAACTCAAAAAGTGTTCTTTATCAAGGTCTCAGCAGCCTTCCTCTCAGAAATTATTTAACTATGTGCTAGCACTTCAAGTAATTATCTACTCATACACACAAGTGCATAACTACTACTTTCACATGCAGTGTAACAAAGAAATATTTCCAGTATAGGTGGACCCAAGCCTTACTCTTCCCTGGTCCATTTAGCTGGGAAATTTCAGATGGCATTCAATTAACTGGATTCAACTTTGCTCTGTCCCCTTGATGTAAGACTGAAGGCAAAGTTATTTCACATCTTGAATTTACAATCAATGCCATATTGACGCATGTCTTAGCTCCTGACCAGTCCTCTCCAGCCCCATCACATTTTCAACAGCTTTCACAGGCAAAGTTCTCTGCCTGTCAAATGTATTGGCTCTATAGAGATCCCCTGAGCAGCGCTGGCTGTTTCTCTGGTGCCTGTGGCTCAAATGATCATACCTCTCACGGTAAAATTCTGCATGCTGAAGTATACAGATACCTATTTTATATAGAAAGCAATGCTTTAATTTTATACCTTTTCAACCACAGTTTTGGGGTTTAAGTGGAACTACATGATGTCTTGGCTTTCCGGCATGCATATATAATCTCCTGCATAGTATTTCTGGGTTTTATTGCTGTATCCAATAATTGTCACCAGTAAAACAAACAAAACAAGGGCCTACTGCTTGTTACTAAATTTCTGTATTTTACCAGCTGAAAAAATAACGTGCTCAATGTTTAGCACGACTCTCATAAAACTCGGAGATTTCATTTTACTCAGCTACAAACAAGAGCTCGAGGTATTGCCACAATTAAAACCACAAAAAATAACCCTAGCTAATTCACTATTTTCAACGTATAAACACACAAACACCTCACAAACAGTACTTCAGAAATTCCTAGGGATATATTCCAATCTTATTAAATACAAAGATGTGTAGGAGGTAAAAATCTGGTAAATGAGGAAAACAGAGCTACTGAAAACACTTTTAGTACCCCATATTTCTTGAAAAGTTGATTTGACAAGAATGGGTACTACTACTACATTTTTTTACAGTACTTTTTCACAGTATCATGAAAATTATGTAGGATCATATTAAATTAAATCTAATGGTCTAGAAAAAGAACAGTGCCTCAAACATTCATTTACTGATAGTTAAGAATAAAGTTTAGTAATACCAGGTGAATAAGAACCCTAATTTATTGTTGAGATTAACATCACACACTAGAACCTGTTCTCAGAAATGTAGTTTTATAAAGCAGCCATAGCTATTGAGTTTATGAGGTAAAAAAATGGCCTTCTAAAATAGCTACCAGATGATATGTGACTTCACAAAAATTATTAGTCTTTAATTTTATTGCTGAACAAAGCAGATGTAGATATTCCATTTATATGCAACTGGAATGTGTCCAAAACCATGTTAATCTTTAGGAAAATAAGCATTTAATTGAAGTTTCATTCAGAGACACCATAATTTCTTCTTTATTTCCTACTTTCCTTGTTGTGTTATTACCATGGTAGGGTCATGACGTGGCCCAGTACAAACCCAGACAGGCCTTAAGATGTCTAGACAGAGTCCCTTTCTCTCCCCTCCTTCCTGCAGAAAAACAGGACAACACGGGAAAAAAGAACAAAGGGGACAGGACTCCTGTCTGTCTGGTAAACAAGATGTTTATCTGGGCTGAGGGCATGTAAGCTGACCACTGCTCCCCCAGATACAAGGTGTTTGCTTCTGCCTTTTAGGGTTATAGCCTGGCAGAAGGCCTTTCCATTGGGCAGCTACATGTTAGCTTCAGTGCCCCATTGGACCAACCGATCTCTGTCAAGGTGTATATATGCAAGTGACTTGGTAGTCACCCTTGCCTTGCCTTGCCTTGCCTTGTCTTGCCTTGTTTCAAACCTTGCTTTGAGTCTACTTGGTCCCTTCTCATAGTTGCTGCCTTGAGTTGCCCTGCCCTGCCTCAAGTACCTGGTCCAGAGCCTGGGATATAGCCACGAGCCATACACGTGCAAGCCGGAGAAGCCACAAGCCTAGAAGCCAGAGCCGCCTTATCCTGCTTCCCCTTGCTACCAGACTCGTGCCGTGCCTCAGTTTACCCAGGAACCACGCAAGTGCCCATCGCAAAGAACGTCGTTAATTGCCTACTGTCCGCTGAAGCCAGATCAGCCTGGGACCATGCAGTAAACTCTAACAGAGCAGCAGCAGCATCCCCGTGTGGGTAAAACAAGCTGTGAGTAATCAATTCGTTGCCCTTTGGGTTTAAAGGTGCTTATCGAGCCTCCCCCTGCTGCAATCGAGATCTATCTGCTCTTGGGGAACTTCCCTTTCCAAGTTGTTTCCTCCTAATTTGCATAGAATAGTTTGTATTTTGCTCTAAGACTGCATATTCCCATTGTAAATATATATTCCAAGTGTACAATGATCCTATTCAATGAGTTTTGGCACATTTTTATTAATAAAGGGTTACTATTTTTATTAATACCCATTTGCCGTATCATTTATTATTGTTGTGAGGGTAATTAATAAATAATTCCCCCCTCAACCACAACAGTTATGTAAATGACATGAGTTAAATGAGAATATTCTTTCATCAAAATCTGTAATGTGAGCTTTATTGTAAACCACAATCTACTTTTACTGTGGAATTTACTGTCAGTCACTCAGCTGTCCTTTTCACTATCAGATATTAGCCCTTCAAAACTCTGACTCTTTAAAAGGCTTCCTTCAGCTAAAGCAATATTAATCATTGTGATGGTTTGAAACTGTCTTTTTAATTTTTCCTTGCAAAGTTCAGAACAGAGAAAGTGAAAGAATGTAAATAAGTCACTATTGGGTGTAAGAAAGCAAAATACTGATTGTTCTAAACACTTCCATTGGATAGATAGAAATGTTTAAGAACTATTACCCAAAACAAAGTGGGCACTCTGCACATTCTGCGTTCTGCAGTGGGGGCAGTTGCTGGGCTGTCTGGCTGCTGTTTCTTCTTCTCTTCTGGCTGAAGATAACACATACTGACCTTGGCAGCTAAGTTAACAACTTTCTGCTTAACTAACTCTGCTTCTCTGTCCAGAGGGGTCTGGGGGGAAGCTCCTGGGAGAGAGAGAGGCCCCTTTGGGAGGGTCCCCTTGGGGGGAAGCAAAGGGAGCTTGGTTGTGCTTTTCTGTTGATTGTATATATTTGTAAATGTTGTGAATTTTGTATATTTGTACATATTCATTGCATTTCATTGTAGATTTTAGACTCTGCTTGTAAATACAGCTTTTCATTTGCTTCCAGACTGAGCTAGCCTGGTTATTGTTGGTGGGGGGGAAATTTCAGCTCACACCGACACAATCATTAAGAACAATATTCTCTACACTCTTCAAATTTAGGCAGTTTGTGTCTCATTCTCATTATCCTATTTGTGTCTTGAGTCATCAAGCATGATAATAAATTTTGTATTTTAAGATCAAAAAAAGAGGCAGAGATTTTTACTAATTATACAAAATCAGTGTTGTTTGGTAATATCTACTAAAATGACAGGCACCTTTTAACTTACCTTCACATTCTTAGCCTACTTAAATAAGTATAGTCCAGTTATCTCAATCTCCATGTTTCTTCCAGCTCTTTCTAACTCTTGCTGTGAGAATTCCATAAACCTCAGGTTACAAGAATAAAGTCTTTAACTAACCAGGCTGAGACTTTATCATTATCATTTCCTAGGTATTTTTTTCCCCCTTCTTTTTTTCCCAATGGGAAAAAAAGGGATATTTTTGAAAAAGTATCACAGGTAGTTCCTGTGGGACTTTCCATGGAGAATTTGGGGAAAACAGTCTGAGTACTAATCACCAAGCTGTACCCTTGAGAGCTATTCAAAATATGTTGTGGCATCTGGATAATCTTGTCCTTATAAACGGATGAATGAATCAGAAGTTAAACAGAAGTTTTGGTACAGACCACATTGCGGTGAGGAATCAGTCACAGATGAAATGGCAGAATGGAAATCTTGAAGGGAAAATCAAATCCATTTCTGTACAATATTACATTAAATCTAAAGCTAGGTGATTGACATATTTTTGTCTTCTGTAAAACATAATGGAGGAGAGATTCAAGAAAAGAAGGCACTGGGGAGACCTTACAGCAGTCTTCCAGTACATGAAGGGGGCCTGCAAGAAAGCCAGGAAAGGACTTTTTACAAGGGCTTGTCCTGTACAAGGAGGAGAGGGAATGTATTTAAGCTCGAAAAGGGTAGGTTTAGACTGGCTATTAGGAAGAAATTCTTTACAGTAAGGGTGAGCAGACACTTTCAACAGGTTGTCCAGGGAGATCATGAGTCACCTGTCCCTGGAGGTGTTCAAGGCCAGGCTGGATGAAGCCTTGACTGACTTGATGTATTGGAAGGTGTCCCTGCCCTTGGCAGGGGAATTGGACCAGATGATCTTTACAGTCCCTTCCAACCCAAACAATTCTATGAATAAACAATGGAGCAAAGAAAATGTCCTGCAAAGAAATCATGCACTAATCAGATTAATTTATCTTTCTTACTTTTGCCTGAGTATCCTTTAGTGTATCTTCTTTAATAATCAGACTAAATTAAAATAACAGTAGAGTACTGAAATTGAATACAAAACACTCTTCTGTTAAACTTCTTGAAGCTGTACATGAAAGACTTAATTAAAGATGTTATTTGAGTAAATACATTTATTTTTTAATTCCTTGATGGGGTGGAAGATGAACAATCTCTTATTCCAATATTTGCTCACATTCACAGGAGATATAAAACCTTGCAGAGAAATGATAGCAAGAGCTTAAAGTGATACATCAAAGCATTTGAATTTACTTCACGGTAACAACACGGTAACAACAACCACTTTTCAAATAGGTAAAGGCTAATAATAATGAGGTAAGACACATGAAGTAAAAGATACTTTTTTGTAGACTGAAAAAATATGCTCAGTATCCTAAATAAGATCTCTAGAGGAGTATTTATCTGTAGCAATTTTGTTATTCTAATCAAACATTGGGGAATCTTGTGTATTCACATGTGATGGAAGAGTAAAAAGGAGGTAAATCCTGAAAATCTGCAAGAATTACTAAGTGTTCACCTTCAATGGCATGGGAATAAGAAAATTATGCCCATGTGATTTGACAACACAAGGAGGTAAAACACAGATTAGAACTCTGGATGATTAGGGGACTTGAGCATCTCCCCTATGAAGAGAGACTGAGATCCCTGGGGCTGTTTAGTCTGGAGAAGAGAAGACTGAGAGGGGATCTCATCAATGTGGGTGGGTGGGCGTCAAATAGAGGGGGCCTGGCTTTTTGGTGGTTCAGTGATAGGACAAGGAACAATGGGTTCAAACTGGAACATAGAAGATTTCACCTCAACATGAGGAGAAACTTCTTTACAGTGAGGGTGAGAGCACTGGAACAGGCTGCCCAGGGGAGCTGTGAAGTCTCCTTCTCTGGAGACTTTCAAAACCCACCTGGATGCATTCCTGTGTAGACTATCCTAAGTGGATCCTGCTCTGGCAGGAAGGCTGGACCTGATGATCTCTTGAAGTCCCTTCCAACCTCTGATATACTGTGACACTGTGATATCAGAGCAGTTTTAGGGAATTTTGGATTAACCAGAATTTTATCATTATCATAATGTAGTAAGTACTATGGGATTCAGAACAGTAATGGCTGTGAAGCTGAGGACAAGCCACAGATGACAATCAGCACATACAGAGGTAAAAGTCCACCTCTCAAAACCCAGTCCTATAATTCAGAGAAAAATTCTACCTTACCCCTGTGACTGAGGTGTATTAGACAAACACAAAAAGGCTAGATCATCAAATCCTAACACAAATAACAGCAGTAAATAAGTCCATGAACACACCACCTCCTGCACAGAGTGAGGAAAAAGATTTTTAAAAAAATCAATCAGAAAAGAAAAAAATAATCACAACAGAACTATACTTTTGGGAAACAGGAGTTTGAAGTAGATGGCAGTCTTCAAAAGCTGATTATTGGCTTCCACTGTATCATCTCTGTAAATCACTCAGCATAGTTACTCCAATTTTACAAGCAATTTGTATTTGTAAAGCCATATGAGCAGGTATGTGATCACTGTACGTGCCTGAAATAAACGAACGACTGAAATTTCATCAAATGTTTGAAAGATATCTTTATTTCAGGACAGGAATGGTAAGAAAACTTGGAATAGAATTATCTTGTGGTTAGCTAGAACTGTAGTATAGGAAAAAAAATGTTTTGCTTCATATCTTTCTGCAGGTGACTGAGAAATGGATCACAATATCACAGCACATTAGAGATTGGAAGAGACCTCCAGAGATCGAGTTCAAAGCCCCTGCCTGGATGAATCAGAATAAAGAAGTTGCTGGTTTTTTTCCTTTTTCTACTGGAACGCTTCTAAACAGTCATCCCCCTGACTTATATTTCGTTTCATTTATTACCAGATTGCAAAAGGGTACAAGAATCTCAGACAATCAAAATCAGGAAAGTACCTAATTTTTCATATTCTTATAATGATTTCCTTAATAGTACAGAAAATCTGAAATCCATTAATATATTCTACTAACTGCTGTGACTGCATGCACTGTAAAATTAAACAAAAACCAAAACCAACGAAACAAACAAGCAAACAAACAAACAACCCAAAAACAACCAAAAACCTTTGTGAAATAATTTCTTCTCAAAGCCTCTTATTTACAAGAAGATAAGAGACTCTGACTTTCTTACTTAATGCAAAGAATAGAAACATTTTTTTATTTTCCTAAGTATATGAATTTAAATTAACATGTGCTAGTGATTCACACACAAAGGAAAACAGTGTATTAGATGACAGCAGATAAGGACTCACTGTCAAAAATTTATTCATATTAATACTAAAAAGTAAGCAGTTTCAAAATAAAGCTTCTCCTTACAGAATTTAGTTTACAGGATTTCAGTCTGTGTAGAGATCTTCAATGGAACATTTGAAGATTATGTTTTGCTGGAGAAAAATAATAAAAATAATCCTGTCACTTCTGAAATAAAGGCTAGCAACTAATTTGTTTTGCCTACTGATTTATATGAGCTGACCTTTAATGTTTCCATGGAAGATCCTCTCCTTCATCTTTACTTATATGATAAATAGTGTTCCCTTGATTTTCAGTGCTCTCTCCTTTAGTAAAAGCCATTGCAAAAGCAAAATAAGTTGGAGTTTAAGAAGATAACATTAAAATTAAAACAAGTTCATCTCATTAAACAACCAGGATTTTGATGAAAGACTGAAAAATACAGCTACTAAAGAAAACTAAAATGTCTAAAATAAGCAAATGGCCATTTTAAATAGCCCTGAAAATAATCTTTCCAAATTGTTGCTGAGTGTGCTTCTGAGGCTCCCTTGAACCGTAGCAGATAAAGCTTACTGTAACAGTGCTACACTTAAGAGGTCACCTTCTAGATCAGGCCACCTAAAGCTTTACTCTACAAAAGCTTAGAGGTCAGTTCAATATCACCTTACTTTCTGAAGGCTAATTTTCAGAGGTTTACTGCCAAAATAACTGAGAGTAGTTGGAACTAACACACACCTGGGACATTTTCAGAAAGTCCTTTTCACCTTGGTCTTCTGTCAAAGTTGTTCTTCCTTGACCCCTTGTTTTCAGTGTTCAACTCTTTTTCCCCAAAGGGAAAAAAGGGAAAGCTTATAAAAGACAGAACTACAAAGACACAAAATAATTTTCCACCCTGTTCCGTCCAACTGAGGCCAGAGCTACAAAACATAAATGCAAGAAATCGTAGAAGAACTATAAAAATATTGACCCTTTTTTTAGCTTATGGATGTGAAAGTAGTCAGCAGATAGAGACAGTGCTACTGCTGTCACTGAAAATCTGCCAAAATCTGTGTTTCAGGGAAACCCAAAGTGCCGAGACATAGAGAATCAGTTCTACTTTTGATTCTGCAGTGTGTCTTGATTGAACTTCGCCTTCTGCTCTTCGATGGCACAGTTTCCCTGTAGGCTATTCCCTTAATCTTTACGATGCAAGCTACATAGCTATTCCACAACAACTAAAATGTTTAGGCACCCGAGTTTGTGCAATGATTTCTTTAACAAAAGCAAAATAAAACAAAACAAAACAAAAACCCAACCCATAGTCCACACAGCTGCAGAGACAAAAATACACTAAAAATCCCTCTACAAGTGGTGAAAAGTGAAATAAATTTTTCCTCTCCAATGGAGCTGCAGGCTTCTGTGGAACATGCAGTTTCTAGGCAAAAAGGCACTGGGAACAAGTGAAGAGCTGTTCTCTGCATGCCTGAGAAATCTGGTTGATTTGAATGTGAAGATAACAAACATTTATCTTGGTAAGTGGCATGGGACAGAATTAAGCACTGTTGGATAACAACCTTGGAGAACAAAGAGATAGCATGTAGAGATGTTCCTTTATTTTCCTCCTTTTAATTATATGCTGTAGGTCATTAAATCTTCTTATCATACTCCTACACATTCAATTCTTAGCGTAACTTGAGTGTAATTGCCTGTTTTACCAAACCACATTCAGAGTTAGTCTTTCTTTCAGAAATTTTTATTGCAGGAGCAGGGGAACCAGACAATGTGGTTTGAGGGTATAATTTGCATGCTTTATATCAGAAGGCATATTCAGTCTTGTGGGAAAAATAACAGAAATTGCTCTGTCTCACTCCTGAAAGACAAACTGTCATGTTTCTTCATTTTATTTTGCCATAAGCATATATGCATAGCACAAAAGTCATCACAGAATGACAGAATGTTAGAGGCTGGAAGGGACTTCTAGAGATTGTGAATGCCTCTGCCGAAGAAAGATCCCCTAGGGTAGGGCATACAAGAATACATCCAGGTGGGTTTTCCGAGTTTCCAAGACTAAACAGCCTCTTTCCTCAGAAGAGACATGCTCCAGTCCCGCCTCAGAAGAAGGTCCTCCAGTCAACCTTGTAGCTCTCTGTTGCATTCTCTCCAGTAGATCCCTGTCTCTCCTGAACTGAGAAACCCAAAACTGGACACAATATTCCAGGTGTAGTTTCATGTACTTTACATAAACTTACAATGCTGTTCTTGTTATTGGCATTTTTCTGAAAGGAGCTAGGCAAAATCCTCGGTCCAGACTGCAGTGAGTTTTTGGATCAGATGGATGGTGACATCAGGTTTTGACAATCAAAAGGCTCTGAATTATCATCATGGAAAGCAACAGATCAGTAAGTGATAAGGCATTATGTCTTCTTAGAAGAGGAACCATCTGTATCTACATTTCAGAATCTGCTGCATGTGGCTTCATTTAAGTTAGTCAAAAAATGAGGACAGCAATTAAGGTATTCACTCTAGTGTTTGAAACTCCCTTTCCCACTTCTATCCTAGCTACAATGCATAGGGAAGGGGAAACTATGTCTCAGCTACTACCACATTAAAATAGAACTGAAATAAAGACATTTAAGATAAAAAATGAAGGATAAAAAACTAGCTACACCACACTGGTATATATGACCCCATATATATTCACACAGTGTATAAAGTTCATTGTCATTAGTCCAGAGAAGATCATACCTAAAGATGTACCTGGAATTTCTCCTCCAAGTGGCAGAGAACCACTTATATACTACTGTGATCTGACAATTTGGTCTTCTGATTGCCTAGTCCCACATTGTATTCTGCTCATGCTGTGAAAAAAAAACCATTTTGAAATTATACATTTTAAATCATTTTAGGAACAAAAGTAGAATTTTCAAATTTCAACCAGGTGTTTGTGTTTTTTTTTAGTATGGGTCCCTTTGTAAAAGATTATGATGTATGATCACTGTTCCTAACAGCCTTACTGCATGAAGGTGAGGACTCAAATGAATATAAACAGAAGTAACAACATAGTGGTAGATATAAAAAATACAGCTTTCCTGACTAGGGTAAACAGTGCCTGCTATAGGTGAACCTTCTGATGAAGAAAGGGATGGTGTTATTCATTCAGTAAGTCAGACTGAAAGCAGATCCATTGAGAGGTAAAAATACACCAATAAATCATACCATGACAAGAAAAGCTGGAAGTTTTTAAGTCTGGAATACAATCCTGAAGAGGGATGATGATACCAGTTAAGATGGACAATGATGATAGAGAGATATATTGAGAAACAAATCAGACTGTCCAATGAGGACATTAACAGTTCCAAAATCTAAATGAGATCTTAAAAGATGAAGAAAGAAGCCTAAGATTACAGCACAGTCATATTAGATTTAATCAGGAAAAAAAAAATCAAACAAGCCATGTTTCAACTAGCAGAAGGTATAGAAAAACCAAGTAAAAATACTAGGAAACAACATGAGCAAGTAAGAAATATTAAAAGCAAACACAGGTGTACTGGATGGAGAATGGAGAAAGACATGAGGACACTGAAAAAAGCAAAATTTTTTCAGGACCTTTTTAGCTACTGTCACAAGAAGAAGAGTTATTGTTAAAATATTTATTTACTTACTTAAAATCAGAATAAGGAAAAATATAGATTGAGGGATATGTGGATAGCCTATATACCTTCAGGTTAGAAAACCTATTGGCATTTATTTTGATACAATTTGTGAATTACTGGTGATTATACACAAGAAATAACAGAATGGATTAGAATCCAGAGGACTTGAAAAGGGCATAGATAGCATTTGTCTTCAAAATGTGGCTATAAAGAGGACAAGCTGTCCTAACTTTAATACCAGAGAGATATCTGAACAAATTGCTAAACAGTCAATATGTAAACAATATGAGGATTAAAACATGGATTTTCCATAGCACATGATATCAAACCAATTTAATTTGTTTCTTTGAAAAGGTCATTTAATCTGTCATACAAGGAATGCATCAGTTGTAGTGTGTTTTGAATGTTGTGGAGTCCCACATGAGATTTAAGGACAGAGTATGTTATAAAAAAAATCTGCTCTCAGTACATGTCCTTGTTTCACCATTATTACTAATCTAGTTCTTGGACCTTTCAATAGTTCCTGAAGTAGCTCATACATCTCTTTCTTCTCAGGCAGAAATCCAAAGAGCAAACCCTTCTGTCACATTTTCTCTTTTCTTTTCTATCATCTTCAGTGAAAAGGATTCAATAAACTTGTTTCTCATCTCATTAACACTAAATACAAATTATGTCTATGTTAGCAAGTAACTAAGTGCAACAGAAATAGATCTAAAGAGCAAAACAGCTGACTTGGGAATTCAGCATTTATACTGTACACACTTTGGAAATTTTGCTTTGGACTGGCTCTAATCTGATCTCATCATCTGAAATCTCATTAGTAAGCAGGATGCATTAAATGTTGTCAAAGGCTATCTCTTGGAGTGATTTCATCTAAACAAAATATCTTCCTTGTGAACACAGCACCTACAGCAGGCTAACCAATGATCAGCAAAACCCCTTCATAATTACACCGTGCCCATACAGATATTGCTTCATTTTGTCTTCTGTTTCCTATTACTTAACTATGGTTTGAAGTCATGGTTCCACAATGGTGACTGTAACACAGGATTCGTTCTGCATAAAACTCTTAGTTCTTTTCTTTATTCTCCTATGTCTACAATATTAACTTTCTACAATATTAACTTGATGTCTGTAAGTTTTCTCAAAAATATCTTCCCTTGTTGATATGTAAGTATACACTTAACTTTGAGGCTAAACACTACAAATTCTCCCTTCCTGGAGGTGTTCCAGACCAGGCTGGATGAGGCCTTCAGTGACCTGTTCCAGTGGGAAGCGTCCCTGCCCATGGCAGGGGGGTTAGAACGAGAGGATCTTTAAGGTCTCTTCCAAACTAAACTATGAAAGCTTAAGGAAACCTTTCTTCTTTAAAAATAAAATCCCCAAAAGGGCACGCAAGGAACAACATCAACATCCTTTCTTTTTGGAAATATTCTTCTTAAATAAACAAAATTTCGATTCTTCTTTTCTTTCCTTTTTAGCCCTGCGTTGTACTTAGTAGTTAACAGATGGGGATTAAAAATCTGTATCATTTGAACAATCACTAAAGTTTGTGTCAGCATGATGATGGACTTCAGATCTGAAGAAAGGTAAACTTATGACCATAAATCTTTAAATTTCCATTCTAATATTTAGTTTTAATATTTGCATCAGTAAGATTGCAGAGATGTTATGAATAAAAAATTCCCTATGAAAAGATTTTTTTTCCCCAATTATTTTACTCTTTATCAGCATCAGAGTGGATTTGAGTGTAAATTTGCAAGGGCTCAAAACATGTACAGAGATTTACAAATCATGGTAAGTCATTTTGCCTCTGATGTGTGAACTATTTTCAAAAACAAGAAAATCAGACTTTGTCACATAAATATGTAGTAAAAGAAAGGACGAAAGGAAAGGAAGAAAGGTGTTGGCAATCATATTTAATCAGCTACTACTAGTTCAATAGCTAGCTGATCTAGCAGATGGAAAGTGCATAGTAGCCTCTCCTACATAGGGAAACTCTCTGCTTGCCTTATGACTATGAGGTGATCTTTGAGGCCACCAGACGCACATCTGCTTTGTATTAGTTTTGCCAAAGTTTTACTTTCCACACTTCAGCCTGTCTTGACACTGAAGTTATTCTAAGACCAAACCCAAAACCAAACCTAAACCCAAACCCAAACCCAAACCCAAACCCAAACCCGAAACCAAAACCAAAACCAAAACCAAAACCAAACATTTCAAGCACCCTGGTAATTTCTCCTGGCATAATCATGTCTTATTTTTAGTAAAAATTAACAGCCCCAAATTTCTCTAACTAATTCATCAAACTTACATTTTGCATTTTTTTGCTTAGCTAGTGGTGGAGTTTTTCCCTACGACATAGGTAATAGTTCACTTCATTCCCACGGTTTTCAGGGTCTGAGTGATTACTTTCTTGCCTGAACAAGAGTGTGGACAGCCCCAGTATCCTTCCTGTTCATGGTGAAAATTATACTTGTCAGTAGTAAAGTGCTGGAACTACAGGATGGATTAAATATGAAAAAAAAAAAAAAGTGGTTGAGGATCTTCTTTTTTTTTGACTTATTTGAATTGATTTCAAGTATCCTCCAATACTGAAGGAACTGATTTTGCTTTTTCCTAATGTAAAATTTTAATATTTTCTTTGCTGTGCTAAAAAAAACAGAATGTCCTGTACGTTGTACTGTAACATGGTTTTATTTTTACAGTGAATGTTGGTTTTCACCCCAGAGATTCCAACTATTAATGTACTAATTCATACTCACAAGACTGTAAAACCATTCAGTGCATTTTATGACAATTTTTGAAGCTTCATTTCTCTTCCTTCTAAAGAAAGCTTAAAACAACAAAAGAGAAGTGGAGATGAAGCAGATGGTAAACTATTTTGGCTGAAATGCAATCACACACATGCTACTCCAAGGGAATAAATTTAGTTTGTTCTTGAAAAGTAAAAACAGTTTCACAAATTTAAAGGGAAGGCCTATTTATATCTCAGCAATCTCTGATGTTGCAGTTAAGAACCATTTATAACTTAATTCTTATAATTTCACCTAATATTTTGTGTGCTGACTGCAGAAAGGAGATAGGAGACAGGGTAGGTCTCCTGCTCTTTATGCAATTTCCTTTAAATAGTGGTATTGACTATAGACATCACAGAAATAAGTTGACTCAATAGAAGTTTGAACCTAAAATCAATAATGAAGTACAGTGAGATATATTGTTGCTGGATAATATTTTCTATTAAGAAACTATTTATAGTCAATAAATGTCATGCAGTAAATGGTTGTAATGTCCTAACTTGCACTATTCCTATGAATAAGGACTGCAGATGTCTTAGGTAGCAGCAAAAGTTAAAAGTAGAAACTGAACATATTGCAGCAGCTGCAGTTAGTGTGGATATATAATGGATATAATGATCTATAATTACTTATGCGTGTAACTAACATTTTAAATAGGTGCAAACAAAACCCATGAAGATACACATATGTTTTTCTCTTTACACAGGTCTGCCTCCAACATTAAGTGCTGAACTGGCCAACAGTCTAAATACAGATAATCTTCCTCTTCAGTATTGTGGTGGGTTCTGGAAATTCCCCTCCCAACATTAACTTTACCAGACTAGCTCAATTTGGAAGCAAATGAAGCTGTATTTACAAGCAAAACTACAGTCTACAATGGAATGCAATGAATATATACAAATATATAGTAGTTATAATAATTACCGATATTTACAATTAACAAAAAGAGCACAAAACCCTCCTGGCCAAAGCCAGGAAAGCTGTCTCTCTGTCTCCCCTTTCCCTGCCTTCCCCTGCTCCCCCTGATCAAAAGGAAAAGAGAAAAGAAGCAGAAATATGTTAGACTTAGCTCAAGTTCAGCATGCAGGTTGTTATCTCCCCAGCGAAGGAAGCAAGAGAAGCAGAACACCCTGCTAGACTGCTAGAGATTGTTTTCAGAACTAAATCTTATGGGAGCTATCCCTCCAATGGATTTGTTTGGAATAATCATTATTTTCCTTTTTACACCCAATAGTGATTTATTTACATTCTTACTACTTTCTGCTCAAAATCTGTGAAAAATTTTAAGGGCACAGCCCTAAAACCAGAACAAGTATCATCATCACAAGTATCCAGCTCACAAACTTTTCCCATCTTTGTTGTGTCAGCAGTAACAAATGGCCCACAGAATCCAGGGCACTGCAGGGTAAATAACCATATCACCAGAAATACACAATCACCCCAAGTGTGTTTTGTAGGCAGGATAAGAACAATTTGAAAGCCCTTTATACTTTTTCTTGCAACTTTTCCTTAAACAGGGCTTGTGCATAGAATCTTTCTCCAAATCCACAACAAAGCCTGATCTCAGAGGGTTTAATTAATTCTAAAAATAACCGCTGTGGAGAATAAGAGAGGAAAATACCAACTTCATGCGGGTGTACATGAGCTGGAGGTCAGTGGGGAAAGAGTATTCTGGAAAACAAATATTAAGAAAGCAAGCATGTGAGAGAAGGTTCTTATTTTAGCTGTCTGAAGGAAATACATTGCCTAGCTATGGGGATAGATAACAACAAAACTTCCTTCAGATTATTTTTCAGGTGGTTATGCCACATAATTAAGAGAACCAGTTTCCGTGAATTTGATGACTGAGGTAACAGGAGACTGCTGTTGCCCACTGGATTGGCAATTGACTAATGAAGGGGGGAGGGGGGAGGGGGGAAAAGGAGTAATGGAAGAGGAGGCAGTTATTACAGAATCACAGAACTGTCAGGGTTGGAAGGGAACCCAAGGATCATCTACTTCCAAGCCCCCAACACCTCATACTAGATCAGGCTGCCCAGAGCCACATCCAGTCTGGCCTTAAAAGCTTCCAGGGATGGGGCCTCCACTGTCTCCCTGGGCAACCTGTTCCAGTGTCTCACCACCCTCATGGTGAAAATTTTTTTCCTACTATTCAATTTTAATCCCCCCATTTCTAGTTTTGCTCCATTCCCCCTAGTCCTATCACTACCTGATACCCTAAAAAGTCCCTCCCCAGCTTTCTTGTAGCCCACTTCAAATACTGGAAGTCCACAATAAGGTCTCCTTGGAGCCTTCTCTTCTCCAGACTGAATAACCCCAACTCTCACAGCCTGTCTCCATAAGAGAGGTTCTCCAGCCCTCTGATCATCCTTGTGGCCCTTCTCTGGACACACTCCATACTGTATAAATGATTGTTAAGGAACTGCACTTCACTAATAAATAATATGGCAAACAGGTGTTAATAAAAATATGAGTAACCCTTTATTAACATGAAAAATTACCAAAACTCATTAAATAGGATTCTTGTACAGTTGGAATATATATTTGCAATAGGAATGTGCACTCTTTGGACAAAATACAAACAATTCTATGCAAACTGGGAGGAAATAACATGGAAAGAGAAGGTCCCCGGGAGCAGCAGTTCTCAATCACAGCAGAGGGAGAGACTTGGTAAGAACCTTTAAGCCTAAGAGGCAATGAATTAATTACTCACAGCTGGTTCTACCCACGTGGGGTGGCTGCTGCTGCTGCTATGTTAGCTGTGAGGCTTTGGGGCTGTCTCGTATGGCACTGGCACAGCAGGCTGCCAGCAGGAAGGGTGCCACGTTGTCCCAGGGCTGATCTGGCTTCAGCAGACGGTGGGTGGTTAGCGACACTTCTCACGATGGGCACTTGCTTGGTTCCTGGGTAAACTGAGGCACAGCACAATTCTAGTGGCAAGGGGAAGCAGGCTAGACTTGGCTCTGGCTTCTAGGCTCGTGGCTTCTCTGGCTTACTGTGTGTGGGCTCTCGGCTTTACCCCAGGCTTTGGACCAGGCACTTGAGGCAGGGCAGGGCAGGGCAACTCAAAGCAGCTTCATACAAGACAGGTCCAAGCAGGCTTGAAAGCAAGGTTTGAAAGCAAGGCTGGAAAGCAAAGGTCAGCCTGTATATATATCTTGCCCAAGATCGATTGGGCCAATAGGGCAACTAAAGCTAACATGTAGCTGCCCAATGGAAAGGCATTTTGCCAGGCTATGATGATAAAAGGCAGAAACAAAGGCCTTGTTTCTGGGGGAGCAGTGGTCAGCACACGTGCTTTTAGCCCAGGTAAACAACTTGTTTACCAGATATGCACGGGTTCTGTCTCTTTTGTTCTTTTTCCCACCTTGCCCTGACTTTCTGCAGGAAGGAAGGGGGAGAGCAGGACCATGTCTGGACACCTTAAGTCCTATCTGGGTTTGTACTGGGCCTGTTTTGGCCATACCGTGACAAAGATACAGGAAATAAGTTTTCTTGCCCAAGCTGCATTTGGATGCTTTGAGGCATCATGGAAATGAATACTGACATTCAATTTCTTCCTTTTATATTGCCTTTATTTCAGCCTTATCAGATTTGTAGCATTTCCTTGAAATTTACCTCCTTCATGTCAGCAGGGCTTCTTCTTACTGGGGAATATATTCTTCTGGGCAATTCATAGCATTAGATTCCCAATCCAATGAGAAACTAAAGACAACCCAATCTGGGGTAAGAGCAAGGACAGGAAAAGGGAGTAGAGGACACTTAGTTGCAATGCCATGCTGTTTGATTATGTGTGCAGCTTCTATATCAGTAAGAGAAGCTTCTTAGAGCAGACCTCCTTTGCCACAAAGAGATGGGGAAGGCTTAAATTGTAAACAGAAGTCATGCCCACCTACAAGAAGGCTGGAAGGAGAATCCAGGTGTGTCAGTGTCATCCTTCCGCCAAGGAAGTTTATACAGCAGGTCGTCTTGAGGTTCATTTCATGACACATACAGGACAACCAAGTGATCGGGCCCAGTCAGCACAGCTTTATGAAAGATAGGTCTTGCTTGACCAACCTAATCTCCTTCTATGGCTGACCTGCCTAGTGAATAAGGGGAAGGCTGTGGATGTTGTCTACCTAGACTGCAATAAAGTCTTTGACATTTCCCACAGCATTCTTCTGGAGAAACTGGCTTGGGGAAAGGGGAACGGAGACTGCAGTCAGTTCCAACACACATTGTTTTTGTCACACTTTTCTCCTTGGGTTTTGACTCCTTACAGTCGTCCTTTGCCCCAGTGTAGGGTCCCTCCCACAGGAGACAGTTATCCATGAACTTCTGCAATGAGAGTCCTTCCCACAAAAGCTACCGTTCTTCATGAACAGCTCTAATATGGCTCTCTTCATGGCATGTAATTCTTCAGTGTACTGGTTTTAGGGCTATGCCTTTAAAATTTTTCACAGAGTTTGAGCAGAAAGTAGTAAGAATGTAAATAAATCTCTATTGGGGATAAAAAGGAAAAATAATGATTTCTAAACTATTCCATTGGAGGGATAGCACCCTTAAGATTTAGTTCTCAAAACAATGTTCAGTCTGGTTCTGTTGCAGCAGTCTAGCAGGGGTTTTCTGCATTTTCTCTTCTTGCTTCCTTTACTAGGAGAGAGAAATATCTGTGTACTCACCTTGGCAAGTTCTAACATAATCTCTGCTTCTTTTTCTCTCTTTCTTTCCTTTGGACAGAGGGGAGAGGGTAAGGGAAAGGGAAGGCAGAGAGCCAGCTTTCCTGGCTTTGGCCATGAAGGTTTTTGTGTTGTTTTTGTTAACTGTAACTATATAAATATTATGCATACTGTATATTTGTGTATATTCGTTGCATTCCATTGTAGGCTGTAGTTTTGCTTGTAAAATATAGCTCCATTTGCTTCCAAACTGAGCTAGCCTGGTGAAGTTAATGTTGGGAGGGGAATTTCAACCCACCACATTGCATTCAGGAACTCCAGTGGGGACCACCCACATGGGTCACAAGTCCTGCTAACAAACCTGATCCAATATGAGGTGACCTCTCCATGGGTTCACAGGTCCTTTCAGGAACCTAC
Organism: Indicator indicator; assembly: GCF_027791375.1. Classification (NCBI taxonomy): domain Eukaryota; kingdom Metazoa; phylum Chordata; class Aves; order Piciformes; family Indicatoridae; genus Indicator; species Indicator indicator. Next base: position 4,078,179 of record NC_072053.1, on the reverse strand, counting down.
TCCCTTCCAAGCTGTCCACAGGATCATAGCTTCCTTTTGGCATCCACTTTCTCCACCATGGACCTCCATAAGCTGCAGGGGTCAGCCTGTCTCACCAAGGTCTTCACTTGGAGCACTTCATCCCCCTCCTTCTCCACTGACTTCAGTGTCTGCAGGGTTTGTTTCTTTCACATATTCTCACTCCTTTCTCTGGCTCCTTGTGCTGGTTTGGGGCCAGGCAGATCGTCTCTTGCCCCGAAAAGGGACAAAAGAATGAGACTCACACAAACGGATTGGAGAGTGATGGAAAGTCTAAATGGAAAAGCAATTGGTGAAGCCACAGAGAACTACAACTACAAAGCATAGTGACAAAGAGTATCCCAAAGCGTACAGAGCCCGTTACATTAATTCCCAAAGCTTCCCAATCCTTCCCTTCTTCCCACCTGAGGGTAAACCCAAAACCCCCAGGGCTCTTTCTTCCCCCCCCCACTGCTAGGCAAGTCTCAGGCTGGCCAGGTCTGAGACTGCCCCCCCCTCCATTCTCCTCCTGGCATTAGGCCTAGATAGGCCTAAGAGGCCTTGAGGATACTCCCCCGGCATTACCCGATAAGAGAGGACATCTCCCGTGGGAGCAGAGAGGGAAGAAAGAGGAAGAGAATGACTTTGCAGATGGCCTTATAGGGTGCAGGATTTATGGGTAGAAATACGCCGTTTCCTGTGTCCACCCCTGTGGGTGGGCACCCAGGACACCAGAGGTGTATCTCATGCGGCAGTGGCAGGGGGCACCCAGCCTAAACTGCCACACTCCTGTGCAACAAAAGTTTGCTCTCCTTAAAAATGTTGTAACAGAGGCGCTACCACTCTTGCTGAAATTCTCAGCTGTGACCAGCAGCAGGTCCATCCTGAAGCAGTCTGGCATTGAATTTGGGGAAGCTTCCCAAAGCTTGACGTGGGGGAACCTTCTAGCAGCTTCTCACAGAAGCCACACCTATAGAGATGCTGCTAGCAAAATATTGTATTACAAGTTCAGTAGAGCTAAAGTCTGTTCTAATGATCCAGTAGGCCATGTCTACACATCTTTTAAATGGTATTTACAATGATATTTAAAAGATCATAGAATCATTAAGGTTGGAAAAGACCTTCAAAATCACGGAGTCCAACCCTAACCCAACTACCGTGCCCAATTAATTATGTCCTAGAGTGCCACATCTACTTTTTTTTTGAACACTTTCAGGAACGGTAATTCCATCACCTCTCTGGGCATCCTGTTCCAATGCCTGACCACTCTTTCAGGAAAGAAATTCTTATTTATATCCAGACTGAACCTCCCCTGGCACAACTTAAGTCCATTTCCTCTAGTCCTATTGCTAGATACCTGGGAGAAGAGACCAAAGGTATTCTCACTACAACCTACTCTCAGGGAGTCATAGAGAGCAATGAGGTATTCCCTTAGCCTCCTGCTCTCCAGATGAAACCAGTCCCTCAGATGCTCCTTGTATGACATGCCTTCCAAACACCTCACAAGCCTTATTGCGCTTATCTGGACACCCTCCAGAAGTCCAATGTCTTTCTTACACTGTGGCTCTTAGGGACATCATTTAGTGGGACTCACCAATGTTAGGTTTACAGTTGTACCCAGTCTTATGGGTCTTTTCAAAAGTAAATGATTCTATGATCACAGCAACAGAAGATGTGGGAAGAAACACAGTAACCCTCTCTCAATCATGTCTCCAACATCTATGACCTATGGTGTAGGACTGAGAGACAGACTGAAAAATACAGAATCACAGAATCACAGAAACATTCAGGTTAGAAAAGACCTTCAGGATCACCAAGTCCAATTGATAACCCTATTCTATAAGGTTCACCCCTAAACCATATCCCCAAGTACCACATCCAAACAAAGAGAATCATAGAAACAAATACCTTAAGCATGAAAGAAATTTAAAATATATTTGTTATTAGCTTGATTTAATAGATTCAAAAAGAGAGATACTTCGTCATTCTCTGACTAAATACAGTGAGTCTCTGAGAAATGAATTGGTGAATAGCTTGGTTCTGTTATAGTCATGGAAAAAGTATTAGTCACATGCAGAAATTTTCTTCCCAGGAAAGATACTAATGTCCCAACTGTTGTTTTGAGCTTGTAATATTAGCAGAAAATGTTCAGAAATATCATAATATTTTCATGTTCTGGAAATGTGAACTAAGCCAGGCTGCTGTGTTGTTGTTTTCACAGAATCACCAAAATATTAAGGGCTGGAAGGGACCTGTAGAGATCATCAAGTCCAACCCCCCTGCCAAAACAGGATCACCTAGGGCAGGCTGCACAGGAATGCATCCAGGTAGGTTTTGAAAGTCTCCAGAGAAGGAGACTCCACAGTCTCTCTCGGCAGCCTGCTCCGGTGCTCCATCACCCTCACTGTAGAAGTGTCTCCTCATGTTAAGATGGAACCTCCTGTGTTCTAACTTGTACCTGTTGCTCCTTGTCCTGTGACTGGAAACCACCAAAAAGAGACTGACAATTTCATCTTGACACCCACCCCTCAGGTATTTATAGACACTGATAAGATCCCCTCTCAGCTTTCTCTTCTCCAGAGTAAACAGCCCCAGGTCTCTAAGTCTTTCTTCATAGAAGAGGTGTTCAAGTTCCACAATCATCCTTGTAGCTCTCTGTTGGATTCTCTCCAGTAAATTCCTGTCTCTCTTTAACTGGGGAGTCCAAAACTTGACACAGTATTCCAGGTGTGAGCAGAGGGGGAGGAAAATCTCCCTACACCTGCTGGACACACTTTTCTTAATGCATCCCAGGATGCCATTGGCCCTGTAGGCCATGAGGGCACATTGCTGTCCCATGGGTAACCTCCTGTCCACTGGGACTCCAAGGTCTTTCTCCATGGAGCTGCTTTCTCCTAGTCTGTACTGGTACCTGGAATTATTCCTCTCTAAATGCAGAACTGTGCACTTGTCCTCATTGAACTTCATGAGGTTCCCTTTCACCCAGCACTCAGGCTGTCCAGATCTTGCTGGACGGCAGCACAGCCTGACAGGGGGTCAGCCACCCACACCAATGGCGAGTTTGCCCAGAAGGAACTTACATTTTTTACACAGATGTGAGGCCTTATGAAAGCTGCAACCTCTGTTGCTTGTCAAAGTCTCAGCTTTGCAAATACATCCCATTTCTTATTGATACTCTGTGCATTAACTGCAGAGTTTACATTGTGCTATTGCAAATACAGAGAAATATGTCCACTAAATTAGATTAATTTAAACATAACATAAAACTGCACCCATACTAAACACTATGGGCTCTTAGAAAAACACAACACTGATAAAAATACACTCAGCTCTCTTCAAGGAAATTATTTGAGTTTTTCTAATTGAAAACTTGAACGAGCAAAATTTAAATTCTTTTACAAGTTTTATATACGGATTTTTTCCAACTTGCCTCTAAGGGATAGTACTTCACAAAATATTACAGTTCTTTAAGAAATGGTGGTAGAGTGTTGTAATTTCTCTGTTATTAGTTCTATTCTCCCATTTTACTTTGAATTTATTTCTTTATCACAGTATATCAGAAGTTGGAAGGGACCTCAAGAGATCATCAGGTCCAACCCCCCTTTCAGACTTAGGATAGTCTGCACAGGAATGCATCCAGGTGGGTTTTGAAAGTCTCCAGAGAAGGAGACTCCACAACCCCCCTGGGGACCCTGTTCCAGTACTCTGTCACCCTCACTGCAAAGAAGTTTCTCCTCATGTTGAGGTGAAATCTTCTGTGTTCTAGTTTGAACCCATTGCTCCTTGTCTTATCACTGTGTACCACTGAAAAGAGCCTGGCCCCCTCCTCCTGACACCCACCCCTCAGATATTTATAGACATCGAACAGATCCCCTCTCAGTTGGTTGGGGGGTGCGGTGAAACAACCCTTCCCCCTCAGCTCGGCTCGAAAAGAGCTGACTCTGATTGAATATTGGCGACTGCTACTCATTTAGGTTACAATGCTGCAGTCTGACTTGACTTAATGGAGAGGATATCTTCTCTCTCTCAGGGAAATCCCAGGTGCTTTGCCCTGACAACACAGGGTCACGGAGCGGCTACAGTAGGTGGCTCCTTTTCTCTCCCGCAAACGGCGGGAGTTATGCAAGATGTGTTTCTCCTTATGGCTGCTTAATTAGCTTGCAGCAGATCTGGACTGCCAGTCTTGGGCTTAGTCCTTCCCCTTCCGGGCTAGAGCTTACCCTCCTCTCGGGAGTTCCACAGTCCTTTCGACTGGGCTTACGATGACAGTTCGGTGAAGGGATCATCCTGTTTGCTGGTTCCTCAAGCAGCTCGGTGTTGTGTCTTCTCTTCCATATTGCAGGGGTTCCAGTATGCTTGCATGTGAGAAGGCTTGCAGCTTACGCAGCGTGAGCTTACATAGCGAGTGAATGCAAAAGGAGAGAGCAAAGTAGTAAACAAATGGAGTAATATTTAGAGATTTCTCGAGGCTGGATCTGGCCAATGGGCACACTTGTCAACAACCTGCTTCGACCTATAGAAAAGGTGAAGCTAGAATTATGCCCTTAGATGGAAAGAGCACAAGCATGCCATGTGATGGGTGCATGTAGTTGTTTACCCCTTAGGAGACAGGTTGGCACCTGGGCCTTTGTCCTCCTCTCCTGAAAGGAGGGTGGAAACGGGGGCTTACCAAAACATGTTGGGACAAGTTTGCTGGTATCTGAGGGCATAATTCTGGGCATGTGGTGCCTTCACTACAATGCTCAAGTCCCCTGGGGGACACCACTTGCCACAGGCCTCCGAGCTGACTCTGTGCCACTGATGACGACCCTGTGAACTCAGTTGTGGAGCCAGTTTGCAATGCACCTCAGGTGAGAAGCCAAACACAAGGGCTTCAGTAAATTCTAATCATTACCAATGTTTCATTAGAGGAAGTTAAATTCAGAGAACAAGCTTTTTTATAAGTTTTGGTGGTTTTAAGACTATGCCTTTAATTTCTTTTCACAGAGTTCGAGCAGAAAAGAACATCAATAAATCACAATTGGTTGTAAGAAAGAAAAATAATGATTATTCTAAACACTTCAATTGGAGAGATAGATATGTTTAAGATTCACTTCTCAAAACAGTGTTCAGTCTGTTCAGTCTGTCTGGTGTGTTTCTGCTGATCAGCCTAGTAGGGTGCTTCTGCATTTCTGTTCTGGCTTTGCTTCGGAGACAACACACCTACACACTGACCTTGGCTAAATTCTACCAACCTTTCTGCTTCTTGTCTTTCTTCCTCTTGCCAGGGGGTCTGGAGAAGACAGGGAAGGGGGTGGCAGAGAGACGGCTTTCCTGGCTTTGTCCAGGAGGGCTTTGTGTTGTTTCTGTTAATTGTACATATCTGTAGATATTGTAAATACTGTATGTTTTGTATATATTCATTGCATTCCATTGTAGACTGTAGTTTTTGCTTTGTAAATACAGCTTCATTTGCTTCCAAACCGAGCTAGTCTGGTGTGGTTAATGTGGGAGGGAAATTTCAACCCACCACATAAGTAAATACAGCAGGTGACATCATGTTGGAGACAGCCTTTAAGGAATCCTGTATGAATTATCCAAGTGGTTCCACACTGTTGTGAGGCTTCTTACTATGGTGTTTCTAAATAACAATTCAGATAAAAAAATCTGTTCATTGGGGATAAACTTTTTTTTCTTTTTTTTTTTAAGTTTTGGACTCCTGCATAATGACAGCTATAAATTAATCTTTGTAAAGATTACTACATCACATTTTCACATAAATTTACAGTACCTGAAAGATAGAAAAATAAAATAAAAAATAAAAAAGAAGAGAGAGATTATTAACTGCAGCTACTTCAGAGCTTTAAGTTACATCTAATGTAATGGTGAGGAAACTTCAGGTTTTCAGGACTTCATTTCTTCTGCAACTTGTATGTTCAGATTCCAAACACGATGATCACCTGAACATAATTCACTACATTTTCCCCCTGTATTCTTGTGTGTTGTTGGAGAAACAAAAATCAATGAATTTGAAGGGAGAAGGATGGCAGCTATGGAATAGGAAGTCTCTTATTTCTGTGTGCCCAGTGTCAGGGACTCCGTGACACAATCAATTTTTCAGGAACAGGCTGTTAAATTGCTTTCAGGTTGACAAAATGCAACCAATAAATCTTGAAGTAGAGTTTATAAGGACTTTATTTTTTGAACCCCTGAAAGGCCAAGAAATAAAATACCATTCTACAAGTGAAAGTTTTGCTGTGATTATTAAAGTATATCAGTGTTGTATTGATCCTGAAACACCTAAGAATAAGCAATCTTAGAAAAGTATTGTCAGGCACAAATTTTTGTGTTCATTCTATTTTTTCTAAGCTCCAACTTCTGGAGCATTATTATTAAAAATACTTTCTTGCATTACGTTATTTACTCTTATACAAAATATCTAAATAGTGTTCAAAGATCAGAAGTCATAAATTAGACATTTCTGCTTTTTAAACAAATCTCATTTCCCTATCACATATCAGCAGTACTTTCCTTATTTTGTATTTAGGGTGGCTAATAGTGGTATACAGATGAAATATTATAGATATCCCCAAGCTGAAAACCAAATGAGATTCCTTTAAAGAATCTGATGCAAGACTAAATCAACTAGAAATGGAAATTAAGTGTGCTTGAAGCACAAGAGATCTAACCAGAAATGTTTTGCAACCCCGTATTTGTCTCTCAGGGCATCTGAATTAGTTCTTCCAAAAACCAACAAACTTCTGATAAGAAAAAGAAGATCTTTTCCACTTTTAAAACTGAAAATCTCAGTAGAAACAGCCCTGGAGGACTTCATCTAATTAATTTGAACCTCTTCTCTAAAAATAAAATTAAATTAAAAAAGAAAAGTAACTTTTCATAAGAGGTCTGGAATACACTTCAGATTAAAAAAAAAATAACAAAGCTTAACTATTTCAATGCACATTTGCCATCTAAACCATGAGAATCATAGGCACAGAGTCACCTTGGAGGCCTGTGGCAAGTGGTGTCCCCCAAGGATCGGTACTGGGTCCAGTTTTGTTCAATATCTTTATCAATGACCTGGAAGAGGGCATTGAGAGTCCCCTCAGCAAGTTCCTGATGATACAAAACTGGGGGGGTTAGCTGACACCTGTCAGGCTGTGCAGCCATCCAACATGACCTGGACAGGCTGAGAGCTGGCTGCAGGCAAACCTCATGAAGTTTAATAAGGACAAGTGCAAGGTCCTACATCTGGGGAGAAATAACAACAGGCACCAGGACAGGTTAGGGGCTGCCCTGCTGGAAAGCAGCTCCACAAAGACCTTGGAGTGCTGGTAGACAAGAAGTTCTCCATGGAACAAGAACGTGCTCTTGTGGCCAAGAGAGCCAATGGGATCCTGGGATGTATCAAGCAAGGTGTGTCCAGCAGGTCGAGGGAAGTTCTTCTACCTCTCTACTCTGCCCTGCTGAGACCACACCTGGAATCCTGTGTCCAGTTTTGGGGCTCCCCAGTTCAACAGAGGCAGAGACCTGCTGGAGAGAATCCAAGGGAGAGCCACAAGGATGATTACGGGACTTGAGCACCTCCACTGTGAAGAAAGACTGAGAGCCCTGGGGCTGTTTAGTCTGGAGAAGAGAAGACTGAGAGGGGATCTGATCAATGTCTATAAATATGTGAGGGGTGGGTGTCAGGAGGAGGGGGCCAGGCTCTTTTCAGTGGTTCACCGTGATAGGACAAGGAACAATGGGTTCAAACTAGACCATAGAAGATTTCACCTAAACATGAGGAGAAACTTCCTCACAGTGAGGGTGACAGAGTCCTGGAACAGGGTCCCCAGGGGGATTGTGGAGTCTCCTTCCCTGGAGACTTTCAAAACCCACCTGGATGCGTTCCTGTGTGGACTACCCTAAGTGATCCTGCTCTGGCAGGGGGGTTGGACCTGATGATCTCTTGAGGTCCCTTCCAACTTCTGATATACTGTGAGACTGTGATACTGTAAAATGAAGGAAATATGCATATTTTCTGTGTGCTCAAGAATGTAAGTAACTACGAAAAGGCCTCAGTGATTTTTTTTTTACTGAAGATCTAACACTAATCTTAGCAGATCCCATTCAGAGGTTGCCTGTTTATAGGAAATTCAGAACACAGATTTCTCCATAATATCACTCCTAAGAGCATTTCCGCAAAACTCTCAGAGACAGCCAATATATTTGTTATTTTTACATTAATTCTGTTTGTTCACTGAAGCATACCAGTATTTACTGACGGTGTGTCTGGACAATGTCTGAGTGAAAACGATGGCCAGAAAGGAGGAAAGCTCTGCACTATCGGCCACAGCGGTTTATTCTAGGAAGACAAAAAGCTGGCATTTAATATAAAAGCTCTTCTTATTAAAAGCAACCTTTGTATTTGCCCTGACAGAATCAATTTAAAGTCTCAGAAGAGTATTACCAAACTCAGTTAAAGTCACATAACACCTTCTCCTTGTTCAGGTTCAAGCTGTAGAGTGAGCACTTCCCAGGTCTATAAAATCACAGCATTGTAGAATGGTTTGGGTTGGGAGTAACCTTTAAAGGTTGTGTAGTCCACCCCTTTTGCAGCGAGCAGGAAGACCTTTTCACTTTTATGACAAGTAAAACTCATCACAATACTTCTGCCTAAGGTAGAAACAGAGACAAGAGGACATCACGAAGGTGATATATTTAACTAATCATCTTCACAGTTGATTAAGTTGTCAAGTTTTCCTCCTGGTGAAATTTCAGTGAATATACTTATTTCTTTAGTGCTCTGACATATCTGCATATTCATGTACTAAAGAGGTCTTTCTAATACAATGACAGGCATTTTTCTGTTTTGCTTTGTTTTCTTTTGAATTTGTTTTCTTTATTATTGCTGGGCAATACCTTTAACTTACATAACAGGGTACTCATCCATAATCAAAACCTTTGTTAATCACAGGTCCATGCCACCTGCCATGTCTCTCCCAATGCTTTCTGACTTGTAATGCCATTCTCTTCTTGTTAGTTACCCCTTCAGAATCTGCTATCTTCATATTAGTTTCCTTTTCATATCAAACTGGACAGCTTTCCCAATAAATACATTTTCAAAAACAGGTTTTCTTCCTCTCCTCCTCCTGGCTCTTGCTTCTTTCCTACAGTGTTTTGAACTGCCAGATGTGACCTCTGTCTCCAGATGTGGAGCCACAGGTCTCTGAGATTGCAAGAACTCACAGAGGAATAATCACAGTATGTCTGTCTTATTTTTATGGATTTCTCTAATCACATCCTATTGGCACAGGAACAGAATGGGTTAGACATTACTTTGAGTGGACAGGAACAGTTAAATCATATATGGCTTCTTCTATAGCACTTAAAGTTTTATAGGTAATGACATATGTCACTCTATTTGTTGCTTTTCCAGATTAGAGAGCCCAAGACTACTCACCATTTTATGAAAAGGACCATTTAATCATTCTTGATGCCATTTTTCAAAGCTTTCCAGGTTTTTCGATATCCTTTTTCAGAAGGTACACTAAAAATCAATGCATATTCAAATTGTAGGCCAGACACAGATTACTGTAATTAAGGATGATGCTAGTTTGTTCTCTGTTACTCTCACAATAATTTCTAGCACTACATTTTTTATCATTCTTTAATCCTACAGTTTTCATGGAGCTCTCTAGCAAAATCCCAAAGTGTTATTACTGAATGATAAAATCTATCTTTTTCTACATGAAAAGAGGTGTCTTCTTGAACATTCACACTGCTTTATATTTATCTATGTTGAATTCTCAGACATTTCAGTACCAGTGGTAATGTCTCATGAGGTCTTCCTATAGTGTTTCATGTTCTGCCCTTGTCTGTACTGTTCCAGCTACCATCATACCAATGCAAAACTTTCTTTCTTCACTCCTCATCTCCTTTTGCAGGCAGTTTTTGAAAAGATTAAAAATCTTCCTCTGCAGAACTTGGGTGACCTCTCTTTCCAAAAAGACCTGGCTATTTCTTACCTGTGTCTTCAGAAACCTCCCTCTCTTTGAGTCTGCTTAGTTTCCTTAAGGTCTTTGATCAGTGACTTTGTGTGATTCTTTTGGAAGTCCAAACAGACTGTACCAACAGATAATTCCTGTGCCATTTCAATTACCATCTCATTCCCTCTTGCTTTTAAGTTGATTGAATATGCTCCATTGTTGACTGGAATTTTAGTTTTATTTTTTAATTCAGTTTCTAACAGTAAAACTGCTACTCCATGTCTAAACTAGTATCTTTTTACTTGCTCTTATACTCAAGGCTCTTGACTGCTTATTTTCTCCCAGCATATTGACTATTGCCTACTACCTGCTCTTGATAACAGATTTCAAAGCTCAAGTGAAATTCTTCATTTTAAATTCTCCTCTTTGCTTTCCTCCTTAATGTTTCTCCTGCACGTTCCAGAAAACATCCAACTCCTTTAACTTAAAATTCCCTTTTTCTGCACATGTTGAAACACTGACAGTGGTGAGGCTGTTGCTAAGACCATCAACTCTTAATTCTCACAAACATTGTCTTGCTGATTTTTAGTGGTTCTTCACCTGTCTGTTTATAGCTATTTACCAAGCTCTTGTCCTTGAATGGGATGAAAATTTGTTGAGACAGGAGTTCTCTTAAGTATTTCCTAGCATTGTTTTTTTACCAACCCCTAACACACAGTGAGCTTTCAGTCCATGTCTGGGTCCACAAAAATAATCAGGTAACTGATAATTATTTATACCAACCAGTCTCTAAGTTATGTAATGAAGCTCAGGTAGGACTCCTGCATGCAGTACCCAGATGGACATTTTTTCTGTCTATGGACATGTCCTGGCCAGTATATCTTACTCCTGCAAGAGCAAAGTAAATGTATTAAACTCACTACAGGCTGAAGTTGACACTACAAACAACTTTGGTTTGGCTCCTGAACTCATAAGGGATCCAGCATCCATATTACACCCTACTCATGCATGAGGCAATCTGTAGGTAATTGCATCAAAAGAAGCATTACCAGCAGGTTGAGAGAGATGAGACCTCACCAGCAGTACTGTGTCCAGTTATGGGGCCCCGCAACACGAGAGACATGGACCTGCTGGAACCAGAGGAGGGCCACTAAAATGATCAGTGGGCTGGGGCACCTCTCCTAGCTTGCAGCTATAGCACAAGGGGCAGTGGTTTTAAACTGGAGTAAATCTTTAAGTTGGACATAAGAAAGAAGTTCTTTACAATGAGAGTGGTCAAATACTGGAACAGGTTGCCCAGTGTTGTGGTTGGGGCCCTCTCCCTGGAGATATTCAAGATCAGACTCAGTGTGGTCCTGGGCAGCATAATCTAGTTGGAGGCGTCCCTGCTGACTGCTGTGGGGTTGGAGAAGGTGACTTTTGAGAGTCCCTTACAACGTGATGCAATCTGTGAATCTGTGAACTGAGAGTTACTTGTAAAACAGAGTATTTCTGATATATTTATCATACATGGATCCTCTCACCTCAGAGCTGTAGCTGACCAGCAGGAAGTATACCTTTCTGTTATAGAGGAAAGCTTTTTATTACCTCCATACTACTATTCAGGAAAAAAAAAATAAAATATAGCTAGAGGAGAAAAACAGCTCCTTCCTACACCAAGTGGTTGAATAAGCTCTCCTAAAAGCCTTGAGTAAACAGAGAAGTGCAATACTCAAGGATCTTTAAGAGCAAACAAAGCAAGAGCTATGTATCATTGCTAACACTTCACAGCAGAGCTCCTCAGGACTTTGGGAAAGGACGAAGCAAGGGAACTATTAGGGACACAAGAGTAGTAATAAGATTTTTTTTATTCAGCATTTTCTGTATTGATTCTTAGCTAAAATGCTCCTTTCCCTGCTCTTCTGTTTTTATCTATCTGAATGCAGCTGCTGGGTTTGCAATTCGACCATATATCATGGCCTATCAGACAGCAGTACCTTCTGCTAAGCAGCTGCTGATGGTGCATGGTAGAGCCAGGCAGACATCAGCCTTTATAAATTTTTTTGTGTGTGAGAGTAAGGAGAATACAGATAAACCCAAACTTTGCCACAGGTTAACCATTCTTGATTAAAACAGCATTACTGATGGAATTAAAGTGTTTTCCTTGCTCAATTCAGCTGAAATTAAGAGAAAGAAATAGAGTAGATGTGCTGCTCTGTCATGTGTCCTATCAATCTACCTAATAGCTTCTCTACCACAGGTAAAACTGCTAATCAGGGGAGAGGAAAGAAGAAGAACAAAACAAAACAAGCAAACAAAAAAAACCCACAAACCCACATTCAATAATAAATATAGTCTATCAAATGCACGTTCTTACATTCTTCTTTCAGAGCCTTCTACACAAAATGAATTTTGAACATTAATTGCTTTCAAGAAAACAGTTTTTAGTATTCACACACATTGTCATCTAGTGGAGCTGGAGGATGGGGGTAGGAGATAGAAAAATAATATAATTCATTCTTAGGCTTATTGAGAAAAGTTACTGTGCTCACATGTTAGAAAGTAATACTGTTACTACTGTTGTAATTTCATATTCTGACTAATATTGCATGCAGCCTGACTGCCATTAGCCTGTCTTTGAGGCATTTCTTTCCCTTGTAAATGGCTAAAGGGTTGTTCTTGATAATATACATTTGACAGCATAACATTAGGCATGTAAGATATTGCACTTCTGTGCCTCCTACTCATGTATTTTTTTCAGACTTAGCTATCATAAGGCAATTTTTAAGATTCATAGAGCTTTCTTCAGATGTAAATAGTCAAAGGGAGATTTTGCTGACTGAAAGCTCAAGCTTTTTTTTTTTTCTTCTTAAAGGTTATTGAATTGTCAAAGAAAGTTACAAAATATTTGTGACAGATAAGACTTGGGCTTAGAAGTAATGAAATTCTAATCAGATTTAACTTCAGCCTTCACTGCATCAGATTTTCTGTGCTTGTTCTTGACTCTGAGAAAGCTCCAAGTATGATGTCACCAAGTTTTGAAGGTTGTCCTCTTGCACATTCACTTCTCTGAGACAGCCAGAGCTCTTGGCTGCATAGCATGTGCTGAACATCAATGCTCACCAGGGATCTTCTCTGGTGAGGAATGAGTTAGACATGCTTGTTCAAAGCTATCATTCAACAAAAACTCTCTTGTATAAAATTTAAGTCAGTTTGTTGTTTTTTTTTTTTTCAAAATTGAATAATTTTACTAAATAAAAAGCAAATTGGCACATTTAGTGCAGTGAAGGGAAACAAAAGGACTATTCACATAAAAAAAAATCAAAGAGCTGAGAACAGATTGAAATTAATAGAGGTATTGATAGTTTAGTCCTTAAATCTCTACAAGTCAGATTTACTTTGCAAAAATCAGAATAAACTATTCTTGGACTATTTTGGTGTTTTTTTTTTTTTTCCTTAGTAATTAAAAAGAACTGTGAGGACTGAAGTTCAGAAACATCACACCTAGGAGATTCTCTGCAACAAAAAACACTCTTGCAATTTACCTACTTTGCTTATTTACTTGCTAAGTAGCTTTTTCACATCAATTAGTGCATTAAAATTTAATTTTTATTAGCTACTAAAACCTGTTGGTGAAACCTATCTCAGCAAGTATTATCCCGTTACCATCTCTGTATTACTGAAATTTAACAGTGAGTAACATTGTTAACCAAGAACACCACCTCGTAACAAAATATTGTGTATTTATTGTTCCTTCTAACCAACAACCACAGTCTCTGAAATTATTTTTGGTAATAAGATAGCTATCAACGTACCTAAATGCAGTTCATTCCTGTCAAGAGCTATTTTAAACCTAGATTTGCCATGCCTAAACACTTCAGTAGAGTCGAAAATTCCACAGGTCATTCTGAGGCCAGACACCCCAGCAAGGCTGGTATGTACCTAGGCAGGTAGGTAGGTAGGTAGGTGGGTAGGTAGGTAAGGTTCCCCTATTTTGTAGGAAATGCCACTCAAGTGGTACATGGATACCTTAAATTACCAGCCCTGCTGGATTAGTAGATCCAGAGAGGTGATTCTGCCACTTTGCTCTGCTCTGCTGAGACCTCACCTGTGTACAGGTCTGCAGCCCTCGATATAGGAGGGATATGGACTTGATGGAGTGGATCCAGAGGAGTGCCACAAAAATGATCAGAAGGACGGAGCACCTCTACTACAAAGACAGGATAAGAGAGTCAAGGTTGTTCAGCCTGCAGAAGAGAAGGCTCCAGGGAGAACTTAGAGCAGTCATCTGGTACCTGAAGAGGACCTACAAGCAAGCTGGGCAAGCACTGTTTACAAGGGCATCTAGTACTAGGACAGGAGACAATGGTTTTAAACCAGAGCAGGGTAGATTTATACTGGACATTAGAAAAGTTCTTTACTATGAGGGTGGTGGAACAGTGCTACACTTTGCTCAGAATGGTGATGGAGGCTCCATCCCTGGAGACATTCAAGGTCAGGCTTGATGGGGCTCTGAGCAACCTGATCCAGTTGGGGAAGTCCCTCCTTACTGCACGGGGCTTCAACTAGATGGCCTTTAGAGGTCCTTTCCAACCCAGTGCATTCTATGGTTCTATTATTCTATATCATTTGCTAAACATCTTCACTGTGTTCAAAAGTGAGCACTGTAGCAATGTCTTATCACAACATATATTGAAACCAGCCAATATCAGACTTATATAGGGTAGAACAGCTCTCAAAAATGCAGCAGGAATGGGTAAATGATAACAATGTGACCTTTTTTTTTATTTCTCTAGACTTGATTAGTAAATAGTGCAACACTGATTTTCTGGGCTGAATCTGATTTATGGATTACCAGATATCAAAAACATTTGCTTCAGTCATGTTGTCCAACCATTATTCTAGCAAAAGTTTGTTCTCTTCAGTTAGGTCTCAAGTTGTTACAGATAAGGGATGCAGGCAGGAAATAGATAAAATATAATCTATTTTATTAATTTAGGAATCCCACCACCCACATAACTTATATACAAATTTATAAATCATTATTTACAGGTTCGTTGCTCGGTTGCACAATATCTGCAGATTACAGGAATAGGTACAAATGATTGAAGATCAGTATTTGGAAAATGATACAGCCCAAGAGCAGTAGTAGCAAAGAAGGTATTCCCCAGAGACTCAGGCAGGTGCCAAATGTACTCACAATGCACAGTTATGTGCAGTCCTCCTAGTGTCTCTGTTTTTCAAGGAATCCTTGAGAGTGTAGTCCACACATGTGGGGGTAGAAAATGCCAGGAAGAGCCCTCAGTGCTCTCTAGCAAACCCATTTTATATCAGCTTATGGGCCAAATGTCCTGTGTCACAAATGCCACAGATCATGTTCCACCTGCCCAAAAACACACAAGAAACTGACCAGCATCAGGTTCTCTCTTGTGCTGGCCTGGGGCTCTGCCCTGACATGTGCCTTGGGGGAAGGGGCCCAGGTGTCAGCTGACATGGCCTTGAAAGGGGGGAAGGTGTCTTCCTCCTCACCCCTCTTTCCAGTCTGCCTGATCCTCACCCCCTTCCCCAACTTCACAGTAAGGGGGGAGGGGAGGAGGGAGAGGGGAGAAGGGAGAAGGCAGGAGGGAGGGGTCTTCGATGCATTGCCATACAAGTGTTTTATCCTTGTGTTTAAAAAGTGGAGAACCTATTATATTACAACACTCCAAAAACCTGCTTTTGAAGACTGGAATCTCAACTTAAAAAAAAACACCACCACACACACACACAAAACAACCAAACCAAACAAAACAAAACAAAACAAAAAGCCCCCACAAACAAACCAAACCAAGCCAAAAACATATAAATAACACTTTGGAACAAAACAAATATTAAAAGAATCCAAATATTATCTATCTCTAGGCTAAATTACTGTAAACATTTAAGTATCACAATTTTTTTTCTCATTTTACCTGCAGTATAAGGTTTCAAGCACTACTTCAGAGGACGCAGATCTTTAAGAAAATCTCTATGGGAGGAAATCAAGAAGTTTATCCAACTTCTGAGGAGTTCCAAAATAGAACAGAGTTAGAGAAAATCTAAATGCATGGTAAACTTCTTCAGAGAAGCTGGACAAAGAATCTGCTCAAAAAAAAAAAAAAAAGTGGTGTCATGTCTTTTTAATCCCTCTGCAAGAAGTAGAAATTATCTGAGGGTCACTGTTGCAGAAATCACTCTTTGGCTAATTAAACCTAATAATTGTTGTGAGCTGTGTCTGGTCTTGATAAGAACTTGGAAAATGAAATATTTGTTTAATTAGAACTATGTGCATTTCTTGAAAAAAAGAATTGGAGGAAGTTAATAACTTTTCTTTGGTTATTGAAGCCATAGAAGAATAATTGGGGCAACAAATTAATGACCAATTGGATCACCATATTAGATAGCTGGTGTGTTGGGGGTTTCTGCAGGAGGGGTGGAAGAGTTTGCATTACAGCTTCTTGCAGTAACCCATTTTTTTCTTACAGTTTACAAGGTTTCAGTTGAAACTATCACTTTAGTCTTAACCAGAAGCTAATGGCCTCATTCAAAAAGGGATATACAGTGATATTATCATGTAAGGATGTAAGGATAATTTGAGCAAAAAAAGCAGACTGGAGTGTGACACATGAGGAAAGTAATTTGATCCAAGAATCATCTGATAACTAAAACTGTATATTTAACATGGAAATTATGAAATTGTGGTCTCAGATAATACTAATTTTCTGTAATTTGGCTGAATTATTCTGATAATAAGCTAACTGTCATGGTTTAACCCCAGCTGGCCATTAAGCATCATTCAGCTGCCAGTTCATTGCATTCTACAACAGGATTGGGGACAGAATCAGGGGGAGAAAAAGGTAAAACTCATGGCTGAAGATAAATACATTTTAATAGGAGAGAAAAGGAAGGGGAAATGATAATATTAGTACTAATAACAACAGAACAGACAAACTAAGTGATACACCACACAATCTTTCATCACTCACTGATTAATGCCAAGCCAAGCCAATCCCCAAGCCATGGTGCCCTCAAGCCAGTTCCTGGATACATAACATTATATGGTAGAATGCAGATTTGTCTCATGTAGGTCACCTGTCCTTGCTGTGTGCCCTCCCATTTCCTTGTGCACCTTGAGCCTCCACTATCAGGGCAGTGTAAGGACCTGAAAAAGTCCTTGGCTTAGTGTAAGCACTGCCCAGCCACAACTAAAGCATCAGTGTTTTATCCATGCTATTCTCACCTTAAATCCAAAACACAGCACTGTACCACCTATTAGGATGAAAATTAACTTCATTCCAGCTGAAACTGGGACAACACAAAATTTAGGAGGAAAAGTGCATCAAGATGAATGTGATGATTTTCTGTGCAAATTACAAGATTAAGAATCTATAAAAAGAATTTACGAGAGGTTTATTCTTAAGCAGCTGTAGGGAGTTATGATTACGTTTGTGAGGAGTCACTCCTTCAGGCTCATTTCCAATTGTTTCATGTACAATTTAGCTCCTATATATTCACCAGCATGTTTCAGAAAGGTTGAGAATGATACCTACTAAAAGAGATAAGCTATAGAATCATAGAATCATAGAATCAGTCAGGGTTGGAAGGGACCACAAGGATCATCCAGTTCCAATCCCCCTGCCATGGGCAGGGACACCTCACACTACATCAGGCTGGCCAGAGCCTCATCCAGCCTGGCTGCAAACACTTCCAGGGATGGGGCCTCAACCACCTCCCTGGACAACCCATTCCAGGCTCTCACCACTCTCATGGGGAAGAACTTCTTCCTCACGTCCAGCCTGAATCTCCCCACTTCCAGCTTTCTTCTATTCCTCCTAGTCCTATCACTACCTAATATCCTAAAAAGTCCCTCCCCAGCTTTCTTGTAGGCTCCCTTCAGATACTGGAAGGCCACAATAAGGCCACCTCAGAGCCTTCTCTTCTCCAGACTGAACAGCCCCAACTCTTTCAGTCTGTCCTTATAGGAGAGGTGCTCCAGCCCTCTATACCACTGTTTTTTATTTCTGGGTAGAATTTGGTTCCTTCTTTTTCCCAGTAGGGTTATATAATTATGTGTGTGTGTGTGTGTGTGTGTGTGTGTGTATATATATATGTATATACGTATATATATATGTATGTGTATATATATACATAATGATACATTTTTCTTACTTGACACTGAAAATTCTGAAGCTTAGCACTCAGGAAGCACATTGCTGCAGTTCTACTAACAGTAATGAGCACGCTGTTGCTTTCAGGCACAGAACTCACATCTTGAGCAGTATGAGTCTGATAAAGTAAATGAAGCGTTAACCACAAGAGTTTATTGTCTGAGGCACAACACAAGCCCTATGAGGAGAGGCTGAAGGAGCAGGGGTGACCTCATTGCTGTCTACAACTACCTGAAGAGAAGTTGTAGCCAGATGGTGGTTGGTCTCTTCTCCCAGGCAACCAGCAGCAGAATGAGGGAACATAGTCTCAAGTTGTGCCAGGGAGGTACAGGCTGGATGTTAGGAGGAAGTTCTACACAGAGAGAGTGATTGCCCATTGGAATGGGCTGCCCAAGGAGGTGGTGGAGTCACCGTCCCTGGAGATGTTCATTTTGAAGACTGGATGAGGCACTTAGTGCCATGGTCTAGTTGACTGGATAGGGCTGGGTGATGGGTTGGACTGGATGATCTTGGAAGTCTCTTCCAACCTGGTTGATTCTATGATTCTATGAGGCAAACACAAATGCATTCAGTCTGAAGACCTCACAGAAGAAACTCACAATATGTGAAGCTGATTAAATCACACAGTTACCTGAGTTACATGGAAATCATAGAATCTCCAAATGCTTTTAGTTGGAAAAGTCTTTTAATCGATTGAGTCCAATCTTTATCTGACTCTGTCAAGGCTGTTGCTAAACCATGTCCCTCACAAGACCTCTACATGTCTTCTAAACACCTCCAGGGCTGGGGATTTCACCACCTCCCTGGGGGGACTGTCTAGTGTTTGTGAACCCTTTGACTGAAGAAGTTGCTTCTAATACCCAACCCAAACCTCCCCTGAAACTCAATGCTGCTTCCTCTCATCCCATCACTTGTTACTAGGGAGGAGAGACCAACACACACCTCACTAAATTGTAGACAGTGTGAAGGTTTCACATGAGCCTCCTTTTCTCCACCCTAAGAAATCCCGGTCTCCTCAGCCACTTCCATAAGACCTGTTCTAAATTAAACATTAAAATATTTAATTTTTTTGTAATACTGACCATAAGTATTAAATCACATGAAGTCTGCTGCCAAAGAGCATGGAGGAGAATGTGAGCAGGATGAGAAAACATCAAAATCAAAACTCCAGAGGACAAAGACTACTTTAGGTATTTTATATCTATCTTGTCTGTAGTTCAGCTTAAAATTTTTTAAAGTACACTAAAATGTGCATATGCCCTTCTTTGCAGGAAAACAAATAAATTATTTCTAACCTGAAATCTCTAAGGGAGAGGATTTCTTCTGAGTCTCCACCTACCTGATATGATGGAAAAATAGAGGAAGGTGAACACATTCCTCTGATAAATGTGCCAAAATTTGGATATTGCTATAAATCTTACAGCAGGCATATATTCCTAAAAGATTATGAGCTTCACATCAAGATAAATTAAGAATGTCTTCAGGCTGTAAAGCACATCTTGGTAAACCCATTAAAGAATTAGAATAGCCAGATAAAGATGGCATTTCTAATTTTCTGGTACAGGAAAATATGACTTCAATAGCTTTCAAGCCATGTCTCAAATGCCATACTAATAGTTTAAGTTACTGAGTCAGACATCAAGAACAAGTATGCTGGTGCTTTATATGATGACATTCCTTTGCATTTCATTTCTCACAAAGAGATGATAGTATCACATGTTGGAAATATGGTTTAATTTGGGATTCTTTTTGTGCTTGGTTTGGTCGGTTGGTTGGGGCTTTTTTGTTGTTTGTTTAGGTTTTGCGTTTGTTTTTCTTTTTTTTTTAATTTTCTTGTTTGGTTGGCTGGTTGTTTTGTTTAGTTTGGGTTTGTGGGGGTTTTGGAGGTTTCAGGGGCGTTGGTTTGTTTCAGGGTTTAGTTTTGGTTGGTTGGTTGGGATGGGTTTTGTGGGGTTTTGTGTTTTGTTTTGTTTTGCTTTGCTTTGCTTTGCTTTGTTTTTTTTTATGGCATGGTCAGATGCAGTGAGTACACAGCGTAGACATGTCAAACCAGATGTAGGAAAAAAAAAACCCAATTCCAAAAACCTTTACAACTACAAGGATCAGAAGATGATGCCACATCCTAAAGCAAGGAAAGATCATGCCACATCCCATTTGTTTACCAAAATGGTTGATAAGTTATTAAATACCTCAAATCATTATCCATCCATGATCTCTCCATAGCTATTATTCAGCAGACTGGCTACAGCTTTAATCATTTAGTGGAACAAGCTCTGTCAGCTGGCTTGTTTCTTAAAGCTTGGATTCATAGGGAAATTCTGGAATATTATAGCTTGTATGATCTTTTCAAAAGAGGAAGTAGATGAACAGAACATCAATAGGATATCAATCTCTATAATCATGGCAGAACAGGCTACAAGACCCTATGCAACAGAGTAACAATATAAAACTGCATTTTAAAATGGAAACAATCTTACAATTAACATGTTTCTAAAAATATTTTTCAGGTATTGGTGTTCAGTTCAGGGTTGGACTAAGGTCAGGCTTACTTCACCCAAAAGCGTGATTTTATGGGTTCAACATAGAGAAAAATCACAGAATAGTTTGGGTTGAAAGGGACCTCTAATGGTCATCTAGTCCAACCCCAAAAATGAGTGAGATGATCCGTGGTGTACATAAAAGCTGAGAATACATGAGTTAATAATCTCTTCTGGCCCTAGATTTTGTGAATCCATTATATTTTAAGATACAATATTACCCAGAGCAGACAGAATATTTGACTTTAAAAGGAGGAAGTAAGCACAATTAATATACAGTACAGAGGAAAAGTTAACAAGTGTCTTACCAGTTCTTCAACCCTCAAGCAAATGAACACATTAACTCATGCGAATTGTTTTCTTACATGCATTTCTTCATTTTGTATAGACATTTTAACAAATGAATTTCCTACTCTACCATGCAGAGGCAAAAAAGAAGTTCATTTTAAACAGGTGGTAGGAATGAATTCTAAATTCTGTAAAGATCACTGTCTCAATAGACTTTTAATCTGACAGTTGTATTTGTCTTGTGAGTTAATGAACAGAAATGATCTCTGCTGTGAGACTGAGTCTCAAAGATGCTAAATGTTGATCCAACTTTGAAATTGCATACTGAAAGTAACTTCAATAGGATGCATACCCCTATTGAATGTCATCAAAAACTGCCGACACAAATTCAGTTTTTATGAACAAGTGCTTGTAAGCTTGGAACTACCTAGAGACAACTCAACCTGTGATAGCTTTTAATTATTCTACAATATATAATTTTAAATGACCAAATGGGAGAAACCATAACTGTTTATAGATAACTAGGCAACAGAAAAATCTTAGTTCATTAAAAAAAAAAAAATCAATCTTCTCAATTTAGAAACAGGTAATCAAATAATGCAGGGCTACTCCGTGTAGGCTAATCCAACTTTCAAGGTGTTTGACATTCAGAAACAAGATATCCTAAAAGAAAGCATTTGCATTTCATCTCCAACTTGCCAAAATAAGTGTAAGAAAAGACCCCAGCTTCCCTGAATTAAGTTTAATTAACTGATATTTCAACCTTTTAGAGATAAGCTATATGTGCTTTTTCTGAGGAAATGACCTTGCTTCTATATACACAAATGCACAACTAATCAACTGTGGTTCATCAATGAAATAAGAAATATTTCCATTGTTTTCAGTGCAGCAGGAGCTGAAACAAAACCTTCCTGTGCAGTCTTTAAAACAGAATTACTGGGGAGGTGGAGTAAGGGTATGTGTATTGTATTAGTGAAAAACTATCATAACTTGTATTATTTACCTTTTTAATCTTCTTTACAATTCAGGAGTGGTAAATCATTGAAAGCCTTCGATTTGGTGGATTCAAAGCTATAAGGATTGTGTGATAAATATCATACCGAGTCTCAGAAAACACAAGATTATTAAGAAATCAATTTGATGATTTTTTTTATTTTTTTGTAAGTTGTGAATTTAAAAAGACTCATATTTAATCATAGAACCAGAAAGGTGTGAAAATTAACTTCAAAGGAAAAAAAATATACTACGCTTGCCTCTTTGCTTTAATTAAAAGTAGCAAGGAAACAATGTTTCATTTGTTTAAGGAAAAAAGGAATACTGGATACTGATTCTATGCTTGTATAAAATACAACCTTAGATTAACAGATGCGAGTTCAAGGATATTTTTCCAGAAATAAGTCTTTCTCACTGTCTACTCCTCTGTAAAAGTCAGCGTAAAGCTATAAAAGGAGAAATTGATTTCCTCTTACATTTGAGAATCTCTGAGCCTATAAACTTACAAAAAGATGGAGAGCTAAATGAGTGAGATGATTAATTAACAGTCTCCAACAGTTCCTGAGAACAATGCTCCATGATTTGCAGTACTTAAGCAATGTTGCAGTAGCTCTTTTAGGGTTATTACATTACTGAAATAGATCATTCAAATTTGACAGTCTAAATCAGTGCATTGAGGTCTGTAAGATAATAATGACATAACATCCTTGGCATAAGACATCTGGAAAAAAACAAATAAAATGTCCATCCTCATCAAAATCTATTGCCATATACAAAATGATATCTAGGCCATGCTTGTAAATACTCATTTTCCATCTTTTCTTCTCTAGAACTACAAGAAAATGAAAATTCAACAGAGAAGAACTTGTGGGTGATATAACGGTTGGGCCCATTTTGGTCACAGCAGTCATGAAATGATGGAGTTCTCAGTTGGAGAAGAGAAGGGTCTGCAGAACTGCAACCCAGGAATTCCAGTGGCCAGACTTTGGCCTGTTTTGGAGCCTGATGGACAGAAACCCTTGGAAGGCAGTCCTGAGTGGCCAGTGAGTCCAGGAAGAATGGATACTGTTCAAGAGGAACTCTTAAGGCAGAAGAATGATGTCCCCACACACAGAATGATGAGTTTGTGGGGAAGTCAGCCTGGTTGAAGAGAGACAACCAAGTTAGGTGGCAGTGTTGATCATCATGAGGGTAGGGAGGTTCTACAGAGGGACTGGGATAGATTGAATCAATGGCCAATGTTAACAGGATGAGCTTCAATAAGGCCAAATGCCAGATCCTGCACTTGGGTCACAACACCCCCAAGCAACACTACAGGCTTGGGGAAGTGTGGCTGGAAAGCTGTCTGGCAGAAAGGGACCTGGGGGTTCTAATTGACAAGCAACTGAATATGAGCCAGCAGTGTGCCCAAGTGGCCAAGAAAGCCAAAGATATCCTGGCTTGTATTAGAAATGCTGTGTCCAGCAGGAGTAGGGAGGTGATTGTCCCCTGGTACTCAGCTCTGGTGAGGCCACACCTCGAGTACTGTGTCCAGTTTTGGGCACCTGAATACAACAGAGATGTGGAGGTTCTGGAGCCAGTGCAGAGAAGGACAATGAAGCTATGAAGGGCCTGGAGAATAAATCTTATGAGGAGTGACTGAAGGAGCTGGGGCTGTTTAGTTTGGAGAACAGGAGTCTGAGAGGAGACCTCATTGCTCTCTACAACTACCTGAAAGGACATTGTAGAGAGGCTGGTGCTGGTCTCTTCTCCCAGGTAATTAGTGATAGAACAAGAGGGAACGGCCTCAAGCTATGACTGGGTAGGTTTAGACTGGACACGAGGAAAAAAATTTTCCCAGCAAGAGTGGTTAGGCATTGGAATGGGCTGCCCAGGGAGGTGTCTGAGTCACCAACCCTGGACGTGTTTAAAGGTAGTTTGGATGTGGTTTACGGGTGAACTTTGTAGAGCAAGGTTATCAGTGGGACTTGGTGATCCTCAGGGTCTTTTACAACCTTAGTGTTTCTGTGTGGTTACTGCTCAGGGAGAAAAGGAGAGTCTGTGCTTGTTGGAAGAAGGGGCAGGCTACTGTTATGGTCGAGGTGAGGAATATTTATTAATTACCCTCACAACAATAAATAAACGATATGGCAAATGGGTATTAATAAAATAGCAACCCTTTATTAATATGAAATATGCCAATGAAAAGGATCATTGTATGGTTGGAAGATATATTTACAATGGAATTATGCAGACTTAGGGCAAATACAAACTATTCTATGCAAATTAGGAGCCAACAACTTGGAAAGAGAAGGTCCCCGAGAGCTCGATTACAGCAAGAGGAGGCTCGATAAGAACCTTTAAACACAAAGGGCAATGAATTAGTTACTCACAGCTAGTTTATCCACCCAGGGATGCTGATGCTGCTGTGTTAGCTTTGGGGCGCTCTCGTAAGGTGCAGCATGGCGGATTGCCGGCAAGAAGAGTTTACCATGTGGTCCCAGGCTTCAACAGGCGGCAGGCAGTTAACGACGCTCTTCGTGACGGGCGCTTGCTTGGTTTCTGGGTAAACTGAGGCACAGCACGATTCTGGTGGCAAGGGGAAGCAGGCTAGATGGATTCAATTCGGCTTCTAGGCTCGTGGCTTCTCCGGCTTGCATGTGTATGGCTTGTGGCTTTATCCCAGGCTCTGGACCAGGCACTCAAGGTCAGGGCAGGGCAACTTGAGGCAGCAAGGTTTGAAGCAAGGCAAGGCTTCAGCAGGCTTGAGCAAGGCAAGGTTGAGCAAGGCAAGGGTACCTACCAAATATATATATACAAATTGCCAGAGGTCAATTGGTCCAATGGGGCACTGAAGCTAAGATGTAGCTGCCCAGTGGAAAAGCTTTCTGCCAGGCTGTAACCATAAAAGGCAGTAGCAAGGACCTTGTATCTGGGGGAACAGTGATCAGCTTATGTGCCCTCAGCCCAGACAAACATCTTGTTTACCAGACAGGCAGGAGTCCTGTCCCCTTTGTTCCTTCTCCTGCATTGTCCTGTTTTCCTGCAGGAGGGAGGGGAGAGAAAAGGACCCTGTCCAGACATCTTAAGGCCTGTCTGGATTTGTACTGGGCCATGTCATGGCCCTACCATGACAGCCACTCAGAAGGACTACGAGATTGTCAGGAGGCTATGCAAGCAGAAAATTAGAAGTGCCAGTGCCCATGTGGAAATTAATTTGGCTTCATCTGTTAAAGAGAACAGGAAATTCTCTACAAATACATTGGCAACAGAAAGAAGACTAAGGAAAGTGTCTGTCCTTCCTTGGATTCAGGGGAGAACATAGTAGTCAAGGAAGAGGAAAAGGCTGAGTGACTCAATACCTTCTTTGCCTCAGTCTTTAGCAGGAAGACCAGTTGTTCACTGGATACCCAGCCTCCTGAGCTGGAAGATAGTAATGGGGAGCAGATGGTTAGTGACTTGCTGTATCACTTACATACACATAAGTCTGTGGAGCTGGATGGCATTCACCGAAGTGTACTGAGGGAGCTGTCAGAAGTGATCACCAAGAAACTTTCCATCATTCACCAGCAGTACTGGCTAAGTGGGGACATCTCAGCTGACTGGATACTGGCCCATCTACAAGAAGGACTGGGAGCAGGAGCCAGTGAACTACAAACCTTGCAGTCTGATCTCAGTGCCGGAGAAGACCATAGAGTAGATCCTCTTGAGTACCATTACTCAGCACATGCAGGGCAACCAGGGAATCAGGCCCAGTCAGCATGGGTTCACAAAGGGCAGATCTGCTTAATGAACCTGATCTCCTGCTACAATAAGGTGACCCACTTAGTGGATGAAAGAAAGGCTATGGATTTTGTTCATCTGGGCTTTAGTAAAACCTTTGACACCGTCTCAAACAGCATCCTCCTGGAGAAACTGGCTGCTTGTGGCTTAGATGGGTGGATGATTCACTGAGTTAAGAATTGTCTGGATGGTTGGACCCAAGGTGGTGAATGGAGTTAGGTCCAGACAGCTGACTGCCACAAGAGGTGTTCTCCAGGGCTCAGTGCTAGGGCCAGTTCTCTTTAATATCTTGATCAATGATCTGGACAAGGGGATTGAGTACACCCTCAGTAAATCTGCAGATGACACAAAACTGGGTGGGAGTGTTGATCTGCCTGAGAGTAGGAAGGCTCTGCAGAGGGATTTATCCAGGTTGGACTGATGGGCAGAGGTCATTTGCAAGAAGTTTAATAAAGCCAAGTGCCAGGTTCTGCACTTGGGTCATAACAATCCCAGGCAACTCTACAGGCTTGGGGTAGAGTAGCTGGAAAGCTACCTGGCAGAACAGGACCTTGGGAACATGAGCCAGCAGTGTGCTCAGGCGGCCAAGATGGGCAACAGCATCCTTGCCTGGATCAGCAATAGTGTAGCCCTGGTGAGGCTGCACCTCAAATACTGTGTTGAGTTTTGGGCCACTCACTACAAAAAGGACATTAAGGTGTTGGAGTGTGTCCAGAGAAGGGCAACAAAGCTGATGAAGGATCTGGAGAACAAGTCTTATGAGGAGAATTTCAGTAAACTGGGGTTGTTTAGGTTGGAGCAGAGACGGCTGAGGGGAGACCTCATTGCTCTCTACATCTCCATGACAGGAATTGAGTCAGGATTGGTCTCTTCTCTCTAGTATCAGGGGATAGGACAAGAGGAAATGGCCTGAAATTGCACAACAGGAGGTTTAGATTGGAGATTAGGAAAAATTTCTTTACTGAAAAAGTGGTGTGCTGGCTTGAGCTGTGACTGGAGTGTAGGAGCTCAAATGATAACAGATTGAGATTCCTTCTCCCTCCCCTTTTTCCTGGCAAGGTAGAGAGGGAGTTAAAAAAAAAATTGGTAGGGGAGAGGAGAAGTAAATGCACAAAAAGAAATAGTCTGAAATCAGTTTGGAAGTAGAAGAGGTAAATTTTTTTGTGAAAATATTTTTGTGAAAAAAATTTACGAAAAATTATATATGTATAGCAGTAACGGGGAGGGTTCACAAAAGTAATGAGTGAGGGTAAATGGGAAAATATACAAAATAAGCCTGGATGGCCCTGTAGTCCCTTGGGTGCCAGTGGATTCGGTTGGAAGAAGTAGGCCCCAGCCACACAGTCGGTGCAGGAGGCAGCGGCAGCAGCCGGTGCTCTTTAGAGCAGACGGGGCAGGAAAGAGAGCAAGCAGCGAGATGTCTGCTCTTTCTATAGGCTTGCTAGACAGGAAGGGGGAGTGGAATAGATCACCTTTGAGCCAGGGGACTCCTTCTTCTGGGAAGGAAGATTAAGTTTCTTTTGTCCACCTGGGGGCTGGGTTCTTTCAGCCCCATCCAGGATGGGTGTAACCCAGCACAAGTGGTCAGGCATTGGAATAGATTGCCCAGGAGATGGTGGAGTCAGCATCACTGGAGATGATTTAAGAAACGTGTGGATGTAGCATTTCAGGACATAGTGTAATGGCCATGGTGATGTTAGGTTGGATGGTTGGACTCAATGATCTTAGAGGTCTTTTCTAACCAAAACAATTCTATGACTGTATGATTCTATGAAATAGCTGCCCAGGGAGGTGGTGGAGTCACCATCCCTGGAGATGTTCAAGAGAAGACTGAATGAGGCGCTTAGTGCCATGGTCTGGTTGATTGGATAGGGCTGGGTGATCAGTTGGACTGGATGATCTTGGAGGTCTCTTCCAACCTGGTTGATTCTATGATTCTATGGATAGGTTCTGGTTAGGGATGAAAAGTATAGAAATACACAAAGAAAACAGGGCACCTTCAAGTCAAGACAAAAACAGATACTGAGGGTCTCTCAGATTCACTGACTACCTACCTGTGCTTGTTTTCCTCTAGTTTTGATATAACTGTGAAACAATGAATGTAAATAGTTACAGCGATTGCTGTATCAACACGAGATACCTTCAACAACTCCCAGGAACATTCCACAGAGAAAGGTCAGTCTGTCCAGGAGAAAATTTACACAAGACCATCCTGTTACAGAGTCTAAAACAATTTGTCATGATATAAGCAATTCCCTGACTTCTGCCCTCAGAACCAGGACATTTTCTAGGGTGCATTTAATTTACTGACACAGACATGCTGTTCTTCATGCTTTTTTCTTCAGATTTTTGTTTAGATCTCCATCACCATCTGTCTTTTCACTAAGCACCTCTTCTATAATTGTGTCTTGTGTAGGCACACATACACACACAGTGTATATATGTGATTCTTCTAACATTCTTTGTATGGACAGTGCTTTTTCTCCACCCTACCATTTCACTGAGACAGGGAGCTGCTGGCAGGGACAGGGAGATGCTTCCTATTCCGGATGGATGTTAGTGGGGCAGGTAATTGCTGGATAGCTGAAGAAGTCTGTTGGGGGGCTTCCAGGAATCTAGTTTTCTTAAATTTCAAAAAATTACAGATTTGTACATTTGGTCTCAATTGATTATGGTTATATGTTAGAGGAAAATTATAACAATCAGACCATAAAATAGAACACCACCAAAAAGTCCGCTACTTTGGAAGGGTTGAGGAAAGTGCAAGTAATGTTGTGCCCAGATTATCATTTTACTTCAAACGACCAGCAATGCAATTCTGAAGCCAAATTTCCATTCAGCCCCACTTTTCATGCTTCTGTTCTTATGGTTTGTTAGAGTCACATTAAAGCTGTCTTCCTCTCAGAGGAAGGTCTTTCCTCTCAGGACGCACAGAAATGCACTAAAGTTGCTTCGACTGCTAATGGTCATTCAGTTCAAGATGCAAATCTGGGCCTTGTCTGAGGAGAACTTCTTGAAACAAAGTGTGGACATGGTGCAGATGATTCAGCACCATCTAATCCTCTCTACATATCTACTTATGCTGTGCTCTGAGACGATGTATAGATATTCTATAAAACAAATTACTTAAAAAAAATTACTCAAAAAAAAGAAAGAAGAAAAAAAAGGGGGGGGGGGGGGGGGGGGCGGGAAATAGACAGGGAAAACCAAGCAGCTAGAGTCTTTTCTAGCAAATTTCTTAGGACTGAAGTTGCTTTCTTTGCCTTCAGCTTCCAATGGATTAATTATAAATCAGTGGATTAATCATAAATTACCAATAAATGTCCCTTCAGATAAAGGGCAAATTCACTTTGAGAGTTTGAATCATATTTTTTGACAGAATCACAGAATTCTTGACGTTGAAAGGGAATCTGGAGACGGCCTTCTCCTAATTTTCTGCTCAAAGAAGTTTAAACTAGAGTAGCTAACACAAGACTGTGGATTATGAACACCTCCAAGGATGGGGACCTTCCAACTTCTATGGGCAACCTGTTGCAGTGTTCGCTTGCCCTCAAAATAGGGAAATTTTATTGTGTTTAAGTGGGATTCCTGCTATTTGAGTTTGTGTCATTTGCTTCTTGCTCAAATTTTCTTGCCACCACTCATGAGGTATCCATATGCTTGAGCACCTTATTGAGCTTTCTTCTCCCCAATTCCTTCACCACCTTAGCATCCCTGAGCTGGACTAACTCCCATAGTGCCGTGTCTCTTCTGCCCTGAGAAGCCCAGACCTGGACACAGCACTCCAAATACTCTAGTACTGGCCCTCAATCTACAAGTGACTGGCCTCCAGCTGAATTTTGTGTAACTGATCACCAGTCCAGCAGTTCATCCAGTTTTCAGTCCACCTAACTGTCCTTTTACCTGGTCTGCACTTCATCAGTTTGTTTACAAGGATGTTATAGGTAAACCTGAGGTAAGAAACAGTCACCACTTTCCTCTCATCCACCAAGCCTGCCATCTCATTCTAGAGGTCTATAAAGTCTTCTTAGGCTTTGGCCTATTTCAATGACTGAGCTTGAATTCCAAGACTGGGAGCTCACTAAGACTATGGTTTCGTTTTTAACAGATCTTTAAAAGCCCTTTCCTGAGAATCAGATACTCCCTGCTTTTCTTAAAACGGCATAAGAGACCTGGGCAACTAAATATCTTTAAAATTCATTATTTGAGGAAAAGAATTAATTATTATTAAACATTTAAGGACACATTTACAATAAGATACTCATACATTTTTACTACCTCTAACCATAATCATGAAGAGTAGATTTAGATTGGATGTTAGAAACAGGTTCTTTACGATGAGAGTTGTGGAACACTGGAACAGGTTGCCCCATCCCTGGATGTGGTTAGAATATGGAGTGAGCTAGGCTGCGGGCAGACTAGCTCTTAATGACCTTGATGCTGGTGAGAAATACCCCACCTTGTTCCTCAAAGATAACTATCTCCAGGGAGAAAAACAGCTGCAAGGGAAGGCTTTTGCTCTCTGGGAAAGTGCTATGAGAGCTAACTGAGAGGAGAGTAATAGGTATTCAAACCAGGGTTCTGTTTCATTAAAGTTGTCAGCAGTTGTTGATGCAAACTCTCCTCGTCTCGGTGGTGTTGTTCGCTAGCAGCCGTGGCACCGGATTGAGTGGAGAAACTTAGAGCAGCACTCCCAAGAAGTATGCCGGGCTCTCGGGCGGGGGTCTGCAACTTCCTACAACACCTGGAGATATTCAAAGTGAGGCTCGACAGGGCTCTGGGCAGCCTGATCTAGTTGAGGATGCCCGTGCTGGGGGGAATGGACTAGATGACAATTTGGAAGTGGAAATCCCTTCCAACCCAGACCACTTGTGGCAGTTTAGGCTGGGTGCTGCCTAGGCTGCCACAGAGTTACTCTTCCAGTGTCCAGAGTGTCCAGCCCAGTGGCTGGACACAGGAAATATAGTGTGTTTCCTCTCATAAATCTTGCACCCTATAAACCCATCTGCAAAGTCATTTTCTTTCTCCTTCTTCCCTCTCTGCTCCTATGGGAGATGCTTTCTTATCGGTAACAGTGGGGGAGTATATCAGGCCTCCTAGCCCTGTTTACACCTAATGCCAGGATAAGAAGGGGTGTGGGGAAAGGGGGGGGGGGGGGGGGGGGGGGGGCAGTCTTAGACCTGGCCAGCCTGAAGCTAGCCTAGCCTAAGGAGGGGAAGAAAGAGCCCTGGGGATTTTTGGGTACACCCTCAGGTGGGGAAAAGGGAAGCGTGGGACTTTTGGGTTTAGTGTAAGGGAACTCTGTATGCTTTGGGATATGCTCACCACTATGCTTTGTAGTTTTTGTAGAATACCAATTGCTTTCCATTTAAACTTTCCATCACTATCCAATCCACTTGTGTGAGTGTCATTCTTTTGCCCCTCTTGGGGAAATAGAGCATCTGTCCCGCTCTAAACTACGACACCATTCTATGATGAAATTATAGAAATAATGTATATAATATTTCATATATTTTATGCATATATGAAACACTAGGAAGTGTTCAGGTTTAGATGCTAAATTTGTTTTTGCAACATAAACCAAGATCTTTTTTTCTGACTTCATGATTGTGGGAGCTGGGAGAAATGAGTGACCAATACCAAATTTAATTACTTTAGCACTAATGTGTTTCACAGTTAAGTAAAAGTTCTTAGTGACAGTTTTTCTCAAGAGAACATTAAAATAAAAGAATCAGGAAAGCAGCATTTTTATCTTGATCCTTTGTCCTTTTCTGTGTTTGCTGTAGGAAACTCACACAATGTTATTATGTACCAGAAAATAATGTGATGTGCAGTGGAGGTAAACTGAACTATTATGACTCTGTAGCATTTGATTATGGGAGTTAAATACAACTTTTGAATCTATCTCAGACACAACATATTACTCTCCTTTCTTTTAGAGGAGAACCCAACAACCAGCAGTGCATAATAGCAAAACAATAACAGCTTTGACAGGTGTTGTGGTTTAGCCCCAGCTGGCAACTAATCCCCCAGGCAAGAGTGGGGAGACAATCATAAAAGTGATAAAAATCATGGGTTGAGATAAAGGCAGTTTAATAGATGAAGCAAAAATCACACACAAGCAAAGCTAAACAAGAGACTCATTCACCACTTCCCATGGGCAGGCGTGTGCCCAGGCATCTCCAGGAAAACAGGGCTCCCTCACATATAATGGTGACTTGGAAAGACACCATCACGGTGAGAAGAGAAGGCTGAGAGGGGAGCTTATCAATGTCTGTAAATACATGAGGGGTGGGTGTCAAGATGAAGGTGCCAGTCTCTTTTTGGTGCTGCCCAGTGATAGGACAAAGAATGAATGCAAGCTAGAACATAGGAGGTTCCACCTCAACATGAGGAGAAACTTCTTTACAGTGAGGGTGACAGAGCACTGGAACAGGCACCAAAGAGGTTGTGGAATCTCCTTTTCAGCAGATTTTCAACACCCACAGTAGCTACTATGAAGAAATTGCCCTCTATACCAGCCAAAAAGCCAGCACAAGAGGCTACATGGCACTGCAGCTGCTCCAATAGTTCAGGAAATGTTTCCCCTCTCTTTGAATACTTGAAGGAAGGAATATCAATACCACTCTTACATAGCAGCAGTGCAAAATATAACAGAAAATAACCTGTTTCAGGTTGTTTCTTACCATTTTATTAAAGATCAAATCAAACTTGTCTATTCTCAGTACATCCACTTTATACCAATACAAGAAACACAGAATTATATTTTAAAGCATGGGAGAGTACCCTTCTGTTGCATGATGATTGACAGAAATCCCATTTCTGAAAGCTGAAATGGCAGATGGCCTTTCTTGATCCTCATCAGATGGATTTGTCATAATATGAAATGTGTCCTTTCGTTTGACATGCTCTTTCTTATCGATTTCCAGATGACAATTAAGAAATGCACTGAGAAATAAACAAATGATGGCCTTGGACCTAAATTCATAAGGACTCAAGATTTTCTTGAATTTTAATTTAATTTTCAATTGAATGAAGATGTACTGTACGAATGTCAGCTTTACAGGGGTTTTGAAATGGCTCCTTTAATTGCCCCATAATAGAAAGGCTTCTAAAAGCTAAACTCTGCAGAACCCAGTGCTGCAGAGTTCAGGTAATATTTCTACAAGCTGATGACATATACTACAGAAAACATATTTACTTCATTTCAGAGAACTTATTCAGTGGCTTTAGTAGCTGTTTCTTTCTGTCCTCTTCAACAATTCGACATACACTACAGTAATGAGAGGTCAGAATTACATTGTGATGCTTCAGGAGTTAAGGCATACACCAACAAGAGCCAGAATATTACATCATTTATGGTTGTGGCTCCCACTTGACAGATTCCCCAGATACACTGTGGAGAGACAAGAGAAAGAAAACAAAGTAGAATTCTTTCCACAATGAAATGCCATGCTGTGTGTAATCTAGAATCTATTTCAGTCACAATGGCTAGAATCAAAGAATCATAGAATTAGAGAATTGCTTCAGTTGGAAAAGATGTAAGTTCTCAAGTCCAACCATCAACCTAAGACCACCATGGCCATCAAACTGTGTCCCAAAGAGACAAGTCCACACATTTCTTGAACATCTCCAGCAATGATGTCACCTACCTACCTGGACAAAAAGAGATAAGAAAGGAGTATGCCTTCATCTGTAAGAAATTTAATAATTTTACAAACCTCAGTCTTTTAGCACTGCAGAACCTGAAAGATTACATTAAATAGCATACATCAGTACAAAAATGTGTGCAGACCTTTATCTCTTTTTGCTAATCTTTTGTACTCTGTTTATGATGATATCATTTTATGTTATGACAACTCCTACTCTCAGACTTATGAGGCATTCTCCTCAATGTTCTTCTTCCAGCACACAACCTCCTGAAAACATACAGTGAGCATCGAGAATTCATTGTACTCACTGAACTGTATTAATCCACTGGTAAATTCTGTTGGTAAATTGAAAAATTCCAGCACTGTAAAAGTTAGGTCATCACTCTATCAAGAATACTGTACTCTGTAGTAGTATGTGCCTTTGTCTGGATTCTTTGTGTCTGAAGAATCCTTGTGGCTGTACTTTTGACCATTCAGTGGGATAGATATTCCAGTTCACTCCTGAGGACTGTCACTGTACTAAGCACCCTGGTTTGTTGAGCCCTTTGCCGCTCCATGACATACTTTTAAAGTCTGATTACCACTACAGGAGACTCTAGATTTGATGCAATGAACAGCAAATCTTCATTCTGGCGTCAATTTCAAGATCCATCACAGACTCCAATTAACACCCATACAAGATGGTTGTCCCCATGAGTAATCCCCCATGAGTAGTCACAGATCTGAAAGCCTAGAACAAGGCCTAAAAATGTCAGATTCATCTGAATCTTCTACTACATCACTGGTGAGCATTTGTTTTGGGAGCACAGCATGATGAAGAATCCAAAAAAACCCAGAAAATAAATTCATCAAAACAGAAAGTGAAAGAAAATCTCACAGAAGTTTTTTTCCATATTATTGATAATAGTCATATTTTCATAATAGTAAATGAAATTAACTACCCAGTTTCCCAAACTTACGATACTAAATGCATGTAAAAGAGTACTTAAATGTACAATTGAACCACAATACTCAAAAAGGACAATAGAATGTTTTTCCTATAAAAAATAAATTAAATCCCCTCATTGCTTTGTATTTTGAGATCATTTGATACCAAGAACTTGTATTGATTAGTTGATTCTTTAAATTCTTAGAAACACTTTGTAACACAAGTACTTAATGACCATTAAACTAAACTATTGGAACCAGTTTCAGACAAACATCAAGCCTTCACCTTGATGTTTGTCTGATCTTTAAACTCACTTTATTCCTCACATCTTCTGAACTAGATGTGTCATTAGTTAAACAGTTCCTCTGAAGAGCACGAAACAATGTTGATGCATGAGTTCACTTTTTCAAAAGTTTTTGAAGTTAATTTTGAAGGAATGTCAAAGTTGTTAGGCTGAAAGCCTCTGATATCAAAGTTCTTCATATAACAGAGGATACTAAGCTTCCTGGGAAGTGACAGTGAAATATTTGCCTATTAATCTCATCTGCTTCAACTAACCAGATTAGACCACCAGAAATTTACTAATGGAAAGGATAAACCAAACTATAGTTATTACTTGTTTATGTCCAAATTAGTTTTAACTCTCTAAACTGAATCCAGCATTGTAGTTGTAGAAGTACTAAGCTCCTAAGATCTGCAAGAACTTTGGGTAAATGCAACTAGGCTGTGTTAAACAGCATGCTACCACAGAAACTGTGTTATTACAGCCATCAAAGATCAGGGAACTGCAATTCCAATTCTGGGCAAAACTGAAGTAGTTTTTCTGCAAGCAGCACTTACAGCAAATACAGTTTTCAGGAAAAGCCTGCCAAGAAGCGCTCCAATCAGCAAAAAATATCCCAGCTTGAGAGGATTGTAAAGAAATTATTAAAATCTTCAAGTATTTAAGAAGCTGAATAAAAAAAGGAAGAAGCCAGAGCTTGTTCCATGGCTGCAGCTGAAAATTACTGCCCTAACATTGTAACACAGAAGTTCTGAATTACAGTAGAAAGCACTAAAATAAATGGAAGTAAATCGTTCCATCACTGGAGGCCTCTGGAACTGGGACAAAAAAAAAAACATCACTGAAGACTGACATTGGAGCAAAGGGTTATACTACATCTCCTCAAAGACACTCCCAGCTCCAGGATTCATTTATGGATAAAGTATCACAGGAAAAAAAATTAAGTGAAAATTTGTAAACATACTTGTTTGTTTAAATCCATACAAATTCATTGGTACATATCATTTATCCTAGAGCCTATGACAAGCAAAGTACTGAGTTATTGATGGGAAAATCTGGTTCTGGTAACTATCTGTCAGATTTTGAATGACATGGAATTTTTAAAAGAAAATAAAAAGTTCAGGGATTTGAGCAAAGAAAAACCTTAATCCTGGCATGACCTAACCAGAGAGATTCATGACCTTCCTGTGACAGAGAGTCCATATTTTGCTCCCAAATGGGGAGAGTTTAACACCATTCCATTTTAGTGACAGCCAGAAACCATTTTCATAGGCAGGAATGGGACAGTAAACCATATCTGTTTACAGCATATGTGCTGTAAGGACAGTTGTACAGAAAATATGATGTGTTCAAGCACCCAGGGGAAAAAAAATAAAGAAAAGGGAAAAAAAGGAAAGACTAACTTGTTGCAGGGAACAGTGGCGATATCTCACTAAACACTGAAAAAGAAAGCCCGCTCTATAGTCCTTGGAAAGAGAGATGTGCCCTGGGCCAGCCTTCCTGCTAAAAGCCACCTGAGATGCTCCACAGCAGGATTAATTTAGGTTTATGCTAACAAGCCTAAGTGCCGTTGGAAAGCACTGACTTGCAACATGCCAGCTGGTAACATGGATACATCAAGCATGCAGCTGTCTGCATCTGATCCAGCAGGCACACACTGCACTGCTGCCAGGCAGAGTTACGTCCAGAACACACTGGTTATGGCATCAAGAGATAGGAGGCTCCTTGCATCAGTGTTAACTTTCCATTTTGTAACATGTAATTTTTAAACCAGTTTCAAAAAAGACACAAAGCAAAGCTTAATTTTTCACAACACTGAATAGGAAAGAGGCATCATGAGACTGGTAATTATTAGTTCAGATCTAACCATTACAGAGCAAGAAATAATATTGTAATCTAAATTGTTACACTCACTTCCTTGATTTCTCCCCTTTCCCTGGTGTTATTCTCATGCTTCCCCTGCTCCTCTGAGTCCTACGTGTGGCAGCTCGATTTTGGGGAGAGGATATTAGAACAAGCTGTCAGCTTCTGAAATCCATTGTCAAAAGAGATATGCTTGTGTTGTTGGTTTCTTCTACACTCTTAAGATCTTCTTGGGGTCTTTCATACAATTTCCACAATATTTATACACCTTGTTTATTACAGTCCACTTCCTTCAGCAAAGCACAGAGATTTCTTCAAAAGTTACTTGAATTTTTTTGCAAAATTATCAAGATCAGAACATTTTTAACAGTTGAAGTCAAATCTGGTACCACTCCTATCAGAAAGTAGACTACATTATTTTAAAGATGTAGAGTTAAGAAAATGTTAATTTTTCCCCTTTCTTTTGTCTTTGTTTGTTTGTTCATTTTGTTGTTTGGGGTTTTATCTGGTTTTGTTTGCTGTTTTTTGGGGTTTCTTTGAGGTTTTATTGCTGGGTGTTTTGGTTTTGGGGTTGTTTTTTTTTTTTGGGGGGTCTAGTTATTTTCTTTGATTTGCAGTTTTTTGTTTTGGGTTTTGTTTTTTGGTTTGATTTGGTTTGGTTTGGTTTTACTCCTGTTTTTCTGGTAAAATTATCATCAGGTTCTTGTATTTATTCTCAGGCTTAAACAAACTGACATCAGAAAATGCCCTTTAGTAACAGCTTACTGACCAGCACTGTACCTGTGCGTCAGCTTATGACATACACATCCCTTGCAGTAGTGATGAAAGGCTCACAGTCCCTTTCCTACCTTTCCCCTCTCCTTCTCCATTATTAATCAATGAAAGCAAAGTGACACAGCCCAGCTGAGTTCTGCTTACTTCTCTTTTTATATTGCCCTCTCCTTTGGGTTCCAGCTATCAAATCCATTACTAATACCCTTCTCTGCCTTGGCATTTCTCTCTCATCCTCACGAAATACTCTCAGTCCACGGGTTACTGTTTCTATTCATCATTTTCTGGATAAACAGGTGTCAACATGTCCAGTGGAGTAATCCTTCTGAGAATGCATTGGATTTATTGCTCATGCATAAGCTGTCTGCACAGTGTGTCTGATGTGCAGCTGTAGAGGGCTTACACAATGAACTGTAGAGCTGATCTGCAAAATACCAGTGCTCAAGGAATTGAGGATGTAGCTGGTGCCAAGAAGGTTGCTGGATTCCTGCAAATCCTAGATTTTATGAAATAAATCCATACTTGAGACAAATGCTCTCACGTTCCAGGGTCAGGCATAGGTGTCTTTGTCCAACAAACACAAAAATTGACTTCTTTCCTATTCCTTAATATTCCCTTTAGGCTGTTACTCATTTTTTGCTTTAAACAAAAATCTCTCTTTTCTCCAATCCATAGGCTTTCTGCAAGGCTTCCCTGTAAATCTCCCTTCATTCTTATTAGGGCTGAAGCTACAGTAAAGCTGCTATAATGTGCAACCAACAGAAGATAGGGAAGAACCTCAGCAGTAAACTCCAGGAGGCTTGTGGTCTCCCTGTTGACTTTCCTCCCCTAAACAAGTTCTTCTATGTTTTGTTTGTTTATTTGGCTGGTTTTGTTTGGTTTGGCTTTGTTGTTGTTGTTTTGGTTTTTTCTGTGTTGTCCAGGTCCTTGAAGTTTCACTCACATTACAAAGTGGATCAGTTTTAAAGTCATTGTGTTACAAACCAGAAGAAATGCTATTGAGACAAGGCAGACTCCTCCACCTCTGCTTTTAACTCAGTCAATTCTTTGCTTCATTTACCCAATGATTGTTACACAATATGGTAATAACTAAGCAGCTCAGATGGTCTTAGAAAGAAAAGTCTTTTTAAATGAAGCAAAGCAAGTGACTAAAGTCACAGAGAAACAGGACAGCAAACGTATGAGAAACAACTGCATTTGAATTAACAATTAATGCTGATTACTTGAATACATAACTCACCAATGCTAGCATGCAAAAAGTTTTAAGCTTTTAGAGCAATGCATAAAATAACTGCATACTGTTCCATCAGCTTGCAGTTGTATGTTTGGCTTGGCAGTTCATCAGTCCTATTAAGTTCAAACACTGCAATTCTGCATATTTACAGTATACTGCTTCTTGTATCATTAACAGCAATGAAGCACTCAGGTACTGGAAAAGCAAGAAGCCAGATAAAGCATTAGCTTTCTTAATAATGTAAATATGCAATCAATCACACAGGCATCTCGCTGCATAATTTACACTGCAGATTGGTTTACAATTGTACCTCTTCATTAGCCATTGTCCCCCACCTGCTTACTGACATGAACCATTATTATCATGTGTGGCTTAGAGATAGCTTTCTCTCTGGGAACCTCTGGGACACTGCCTAGGGTGTGGACTCGTTATTATATTGTATTTAAACTAGAGACCAAATAAACAGAGCTGGAGCAAACACTCTGCTTACAATAATTTATTTGGAAGACATCTTTTTCATATATAAACCATGACAATTGTGGAGAGCAATGTGATGATCTGATTACACATAACTGAGTTCATTATATGAACTAATAATCAAGCATGATTAGCTCCTTACTATTGTGGATTATTTACAGGCATATAGGTGTTTGGGAATTCTATTTTAAACTCATTGTCTATTATTTATTGTGCATATTATGTACAATTTAGAAGATACATAGTACAATTTGTAAGGTAATTTAAAATCTCATCTTAATTAACATTCTGCAAAATGCCCCATGTTGGGTGCCAATCAATTTTGTAATGTGGTGGGCTGAAAAATTTCCCCCCAACATTACATTTGCCAGACCAGCTCACTTTGAAGCCAAAGAAGCTGTATTTACAAGCAAAAATACAGTTTACAATGGAATGCAATGAATACACACAAATATACAGCATTTACAATATTTTCAGGTATTTACAATTGATAAACAGCACAGGCACCCCCCTGGACAAAGACCAGGGGAGCTGCAACAGCTTCTTCCTTCCCTGCCTCCTTCCCTATCCCCCTGTACACAAACAGGACAAGAGAAAAGAGAGCAGAGAGAAGTTGTTAATACCAGTCACAAGACAGCAGCGCAAGTCAAGGTCAGTAAAGCCAGGAAAACCTGACTTCCAGTACCTGAAGGAAGTCTACAAGAAGGATGGAAAAAGAGTGTTTACAGAGGCCTGTAGAGATAGGACAAGGGGCAATGACTTAAAATTAGAGAGGAGCAGATTTAGATTGTATGTTAGGAACAAGTTCTTTACCATGAGGGTGGTGGAACACTGGAACAGGTTGCCCAGCAGTGTAGGTGAGGCTCCATCCTTGGAGATATTCAAGGTCAGGCTTGACAAGGGCACTATGTGACATGATCTAATGGAGGACGTCCCTGCTCACTGCAGGGGAGTTGGCCTAGATAACCTTTGGAGGGGAGGCCCCTTCAAATCCAAACCAAAGACATTTGCATTTTCAGGATTTCTTGACAGTAGTATATACCTAAAAAAATTTAACTGGGTCCCAATTCTCTGTGTAAGCAACACATATTTAAAAAAAAATGTACTTTCCTAACAGGTAGATGCATTCAGGACACCAAATACACATTCATGGAGACACAGCTGACAACACCAAGCTGTGTGGTGCAGCAGACACACTGAAGGGAAGGGATGCCATCCAGCGGGACTTTGACAGGCTGGAGACCTTCTTGTGGCCTTCCAGTATCTGAAGGGGGCCTACAAGAAAGCTGGGGAGGGACTTTTTAGGCTATCAGGTAGTGATAGGACTAAGGGGAATGGGAAAAAATAGAAATGGGTAGATTCAGTTAGGAAGAAGTTTTTCACCATGAAGGTAGTGAGACACTGGAACAGGTTGCCCAGGGAGGTGGTAGAAGCCTCATCCCTGGAGGTTTTAAGGCCAGGCTGGATGTGGCTCTGGGCAACCTGATCTAGTGTGAGGTGTCCCTGCCCATGGCAGGGGGTTGGAACTACATGATCTTTGAGGTCCCTTTCAAACCTAACAATTCTATGATTCTATGACACACAAAGAAAGTTAGTTCACAGTTGTTTAAAACCACAGACTCAGCTCCGGCAGTTATTCCAGGTGAAACCAAGGATCAAGTGCTGTTGGAAAAGGTTCACATTTCTGTTAGCAAGTTGTTGCCTTCTTCAAATATACTGCTTGAAATAATTAAAGAAATATTCAATAGTGTTCACAAAAGGTGGGATTTTCAGAGAAACTTGAGAAAGATTTCTCTCTAAGCCAAGTCCCAGCCATAAATACTAACATTTTAACTGCAGTTGAATGGCAAATATTTTGCATTGGAGTTTTGCAATTTACCTCAGAGGGTTCTGCATTATTATGCCTGAAATCCACAGAAAGCTGCTAGCCTCTGCCAATCACTGGACTTAAAATGCATGTATTCAGTGCAAAGAGCAAAATGCATAACACTAAATATTCTAATATCTCCATTTCAAATACAAACAGGGTTTTTTAAGACTAAGGACAAATAAGAGAAGAAATCTCATCCAAAGAGCCTACTATGAAAAATATGAAGTAACATAAAAAGAGAAAATACATCATGAGAAAAATGATTCCATTTCACCACTGCAATCATAGAATCATGGAATCATTAAGGTTGGAAAAGACCTCTAAGATCAAGTTCAACCTTTTACCCAATACCTACATGACCACTAGAACATGTCTGAAGTGCCACATCTACTTGTTTCTTGAACACCTTCAGTGATGGTGACTTCACCACCTCCCTGGGCAACCTGTTCCAATGCCTGAACACTCTTCCAGTGAAGAAATTTTTCCTGATGTCCAATCTAAACCTCCTCTGGTGAAGCTTGAGGCCATTTCTGCTGTTAGTTAATCAGGAGAAGAGACCAGCACTGGCCTCACTACAATCTCCTGTAGCGAGCGAAATGGTCTCCTCTCAGCCTCCTCATCTTCAGACTAAACAATTCCAGCTCCAATGACACATCCTCATTGTGCAGTTTCTTATGGCTGACAAAAGAGATGGAGCCACAGACATTCATCCACCATAAGCTTACAGGTTTTGTAGCTTGAGCCCCTTTAAAACCTTTCCAGCCTACCTTACATTGGTGGGCACATAATTTCTGAACAGTTCTGTCCCATGCAGAGAGAGCTTGTGTGCTTGCATATGTGTATTAAATATAGAGGCATTCATGCTTAACACTCAACTTTTGTGTGACATTATTGTCCACAGATACCACCCATCAAGTAGGCTGCAAGTAATTTATCTCTTAATATAATGCAGTATATTGTTGAAGATGGGTTAAACAAAGGTCAAATACTGTGGCAACTACTGACAGGTCTCACTGAAGCAGCAGCAAACATCCCCCCACTGAAATTACACCCTGATCAGAAAACATACATGTCTAAGAAAAAAAAAAGTTGCTGTATGCTTTGTTTCACATAGTTTTGTTTTCTTTTTTTCCTTCCTTTCCTTTTTGTTTTTCCTCCCAAAGACAGCAAACAAAGATTACACAGAGGGAGATAAGTTGAAAATGATGT
The DNA here is from genome assembly GCF_027791375.1 of Indicator indicator. Taxonomy (NCBI): domain Eukaryota; kingdom Metazoa; phylum Chordata; class Aves; order Piciformes; family Indicatoridae; genus Indicator; species Indicator indicator. The sequence continues at coordinate 4,036,200 of NC_072053.1, read as the reverse complement.
GTGTCTGCCAGCAAACGTCTAGATGCCAGTCTAGCTAGAAACGACACTTTGAACATACAGAAAAGGAACAGTTTCCTTAGCAACCAGGGTGAAAGATCTAAGAACATCTCTTCTGCTCTGTACTGCTTCTCCCTTCCCCAACTCACTCTGCCACCTGTCACTCAAGGATTTAATTTAGTTTAACATTTTACAGGGTTCAGATGGGAGAACTCCTGTAAGTGGAATACTTGAGAAATTACTTGAGAAATTCAATGGGGGAAACAATTCATCCTCACAATCAGGTGACTAAGTGGTTTGTACACCAAGTGGGGTGTAGATTAGGCACCATGCACTAAACAGTCCTCTGGTTAATCAGACTGATACTGGACTTTTCAAATACCAGACCATGTATCCATGGAGACTTCACACTGCTGCAGATTTTGAACCTCTTCACAGAATCTCAGTGTGGTAGGGGTTGGAAGGAGATCATCTAGTTCAACCCTCTGCTGCAGCAGGGTCACCTAGATCAGGTTGCACAGGAATACTTGCAGGTGGGTTTGGAATCTCTCCAGAGAAGCAGAATTCACATCCTCTCTGGGTTGCCTGATCCAGTGCTCTGACACCCTCACAGGAAAGTTTTTCCCTAAGTGGAACCTCCTGTGTTCTAGTTCATACATGTTGCCCCTTCTCCTATTGCTGGCGACCACTGAATAAAGCCCAGCCCCAACCTCATGACCTCTACCCTTTAGATATTGATAAGCACTTATAAGATCCCCTCTCCCATTGCTCTTTACCAGGCTAAAAAGAACTACATCTGCTACAAACCTGTCTTTGAACAAGCCTTTGCAAAGCACCTTAGAGGCTCAGCAGCTGTTTCTTCCCTTTTTAATACCACTTTCTATCAGAAGTTATAGGAGGTAACATCTCTTTAAGGATATAACATCTCTTTATATTTTCAAAGGTGGACAAATGTTAACCTACACATGTGATTTTTAGACACTAACACATTAAATCTTTAGAAATCCTACAATTTGTATCCTAGAAAAGTAACCACCTTTGTTTGTGTTGCAGGCAGAGGTGAGCAGATGGAGAGGAAATGACAGATCCATTTCACCATCAATACCTTCACATCTTCTTGAATAAAAAGAATATAATTTTTATATTATAGTTCCTCTTTGTTGTTGTTATACCCATGATGAACAGTTTTTACACTTTCTCTGTATCAGCTTGAATGCCTGAATTCAGGTTGCTTCACACAGTTACAAAGTCCTTAGTTAATATATGTAAAGACTCCATTTTCTCCATTAAAAACCTCAGCCTCTACAGTCAATTTCACTTTATCAGATACACAGGACATTTTTTGATTTAGGACTCTAAGTCAGGTAGTATATAGACTAGTAGTCCAACTAGGTTGGATTTCTATGCTTTCTTGATCTCTTTTGTCAAGGAGCAAAAGAAACTGAAATTGCCTGCACATAACCTCCTAAGGAATTCCTCTTCTCTTCCTCCCTGGTACCGAATATGCAAAATTCACTTCATCATTCCTAAGACACCACACAAGGAAGGCACTTTGTGTAGGAAGGTATCATTTTAGACACAAAAGGATTTAAAGTCTAAGTCTGCTCTCCAGACTTCAAGAAATTATCAGCTTCTATATATACTGTCAGGAATAATCTATGAAATGAGATGGAACTGACCTTGCTTAGTCTGCTTTCACACCTGACGTGGAAGTTTCACACAGAGGAGCAAATCTCCATTTCATAGCCTACACTCAGCTTCCCCTTTGAACAGACTGGGAGTTCTAAAAGCAAAGCAGCATTTCACAGGATGTGGTGATGTGGTTATGTTGCAAGCTTATTGAACACTTCTTTGAACTTCACATTTAAAAATAACAAACCACAGTTAAAAAAAAAAAAAAAACAAACAACAAAATCTGACATTTCCTTTTGTTAATAATATGATGGCTTTTTTTTTCTGAAATATCATAATCCTGAGAGAGATCTGAATGAGACATGCATAGAAAGATAGGAAACCCTCTTGACTTGAAACAGTTTGTGATATATTCCTGGTAGGTTAGGTGATGACATCCCTGGATTTTTTAATCACAGTGGTATTCTATTCTATGTATTCTAGAAACATACATCTGGAAAGATTAATCTCATCTATTCCTAATTGATCAATCTATATAACCCTTTAAAAATACATAGAATTGTTTTTCTTTGGTTTTCAAAATTTAAATGACTGGAGTGTTTCCAAATCCATGTCCCAAAATGGATTCCGCTGTTTCCTGAAGCATTCTGCAGCATCACAGCTCTCATTATGAGAATCCATCCCTCCACTGCTGCAAGCTAATCAAATGTAACACCAGGCAAGAATTATTTATAACAGTTTATTACTTATAGAAATGTATTTCTTGCCAGCTTTGACTGATAGCATTGAAACAACTATTTGCTTCCTGTGTGTCTGTAATGCTACACATGTTGTTTTTCAAAAAAAAAAAAACCTTTGTCCTGGCTGAATAAATTGTTTTTTCAGACCAGGCACAGCCTTACAAGCCAGCTGACAGAGTGGTTCAAATAACAAAGAAATGCAAAGATCGTTTACCATGTCCTTTTCTTTCCTCTTCTTTTCCACAGCCTTTCTTTTACTCCACCTTCCTCTTTCTCCTACAAAGAACAGTGATAACATTGAGAAACTTTAAAGTGTGCATAAAGTAAAAAGTGTATGTAAGAAATAAAGCTGAGCTTGCAAACAAAGTAAAATTCATGTTGATTGATGCAAATCAATCAATCAAAGGAAGGAGATGATCTGTCTGAAGGGAAGTGAAAATAGAATGAAGAATGTTTGAGTATGAAGGGCTGTGCATGGAAGAAATGTGCTTAACGGAGTGGCAGCTTTTCTCATCCCATAGTGGTTAATGGGAATTTGTATTTTCAGAGTCAGGATATACTGCCTATGTTGTCTAAATAGCAGCTGGAGGCATTTAACTACAGATGGAAAGAAAATAGAAGAAAGATGAGAAAATAATGTCTCTATAGCTGTTTAACATTTTCTTCATTCATAGGCTTTCAGAAACTAATGCTGCTGTTTTCAGTTCATTCTTTAGGTTTCATTTGGTGTCAAAGACAGTGACCTACTTATTAACAACAGGCATGAACAGAAAAAGAGCAGATTCACTTGAGGTGGACATCAAGTTTCATCATTCTCACAGCCATATCTTCCAGCTCAGTCCCATCTACATGCACTGGCAACATAAATATGAAAAATAAACAAACAAACAAACAAACAAAAAACCCACAAAAAAACAGCATAAACAAATGACAATTTTCAGTCTTGTAGACAAAGGCTTCCTTACTCCCCATGTGCTGATGAAATGCTAGAACAGAAAGCTCTGTTTTTTCTCAGTGGCAGTTTCTGAAGTTCAGGACACGTTTTCACAGACAGTGGTTGCTTCTAGCAGTGATAACACTGATGTTGAGAGCTACTACTAAAGACTGGTGTGCAGGAAGGCTCTTGCTTATAATTGCACCTGAGCAGACCAAGGTCACTGCTAAATCTTGCACTGCACGTTGGGGTGCAGTAAGTAAGTGGTTGCACTGTAGGGAGAAGCAGACAGGACAGGTGACCCCAAACTGATCCACAAGGGATTCCATTCCATGGACGTCATCTTCAGGATAAAGATGAAGGATCAAGAGGGTCAAACAGCTGGCATCCAAGGAGGACTCTGTTCATTCTGCCTTTGATCTTGACCTGTGAGTTCTTGAATCTGATTACCATTTGACACTGACTCCAGTCTGGGACTTTCCTAGTGCTTGTCCACAGCGTCAGTGGTGATGGTGACACAATCGCTATTAGGGAGATTTGTTTCCATAATGGTTCTGTATATATTTGCATTTGTTTCTTCTTGTTGCTATTATTTCCATTAAAGCTGTTTTAGTTTTCTTTTCCATCCCATTAGTATCTCTTATTTCCTTTCTCTTCCCCTGTGGGAAGGGAGAGATGTTAACAGAGAGCATCTTATTTCGTCTAGAAGCTAGTCCAGCCCTAACCCTTGACATAGACCTGCTTAGAGAAGAAAGCTAGCCACCTGGGAAATGCATAGTTTTAGTCTGGCTTTGTCTCCAATGAGACAGAGAGGTGGCCAGATTTGTGCAGTTTTCCATGTAAGCCCTTCACTGTAGAAAACAATATTCCAAGGCTGTAAAAATTACATAAACCTTTTTATACAAAAGGAAGAACAAATGCAATTTTAGAGCCACAGGTACCAGAAAAATTAATAAATCATAAATACATGAAATTGAATGACACTAAATAAACAAAACAATCAAACCAAACCAAACAAAAAACACACAAAGAAAACCAACAAAGAAACCCACAGCAGCAGACTGCTTTTCACTAAAGTTTTACTAGCATTTCCATATTTATACCAATTCCATGAACAGTGTACCACAAATATTGTGAAAAATTCATATGCTGTTGCCCATCACTAATTTATTTCCTCCTTCTTGTTTTCATTTCTATTTTGGATGAATTGTTAAGGCTTCCTTTAAGAAAGAAAAAAAAGAAGTAGTTAAAAGACAACAGAAACTATAAATCTCAGATTGACTTCAATGCCTCAACACAAGATACAAACTTGTCATCAATTTATTTCCCCAGATACTCTGAGATTCGTGTTCTTCCACGAACAGAGTAAGATGAATAGTTACAAAGTAAGACTGACAAATTAGAAACTCAGAAATCTTCTCTCAGTCTCATGCCTGATTTCATCTAACATCCTTTCTTTTTCTTCTTTTAATGTTTTAATATATTAAGACAATTAACTCCCCCTAGGCAACCAAAGGTGACAAAAATATGAGTGGAACACCCTTATAATACGTAAATGAGTTAGCAAAAACATCCCAGAAGCAGGAAGGACCCTAAAAGAGTCATAATGACATAAACAAATATTCTGAGCAATAGAATGTTTTTGCCTAAGCAAAACCAGAATTTAAGCAATTAAAACCAGCAGAGACATGAAAAAAGCAAACGTGCTAGTCCAAAATTACTGCACCACTTCTCAGCAAAGAGTAATTGCTCCTCTACACAAAAGCAAGGGCCCTCGGATAGGAAAAAAAAGGTAGCATTTAATTAGCTGTAATAATTAGATGAACCTAGAATAGCAGTACTTCAGAGTCAAGGTTTTCTGGGCATGAGGAACAGTCCTGGACAAATGTCATACCACAAATGGCAAGAACTTTCTTTAGTACTACACTTAGCATTCATTGGATTAAGCTTTAGTACACCTTCTAAAAGTCTTGCGCTCTTATTTATAGGTACAAACAAATGTCAAAAGCAACCATGGAAAGAATAAATCTCAAAAGTTACAGAGTTCATCTGAGATAAGCAATAATAAAATTTTCTTTTTGATTATTTTCCACACCACTTAAATTTCTACATCCATACTTGACACTTCCTCAAGAGGTCTGCAGATCTTCCTGCTGCAATATGGAATGCAATACCACTAAAACAGTCTCCTTTGTAGTTAATCAATATCACTGCTTCAGGCCTTTCCAGAGCACTAGATTCCAGGTTAAACATATATAGATATAGCTATACTTAAAAAAAAAAAAAAACCAGCACACTACACCACAACAAAAACAACAACAAAAACAAAACCAAGAAAAACCCAAAAACAAATCCAAGAAAAATCAGGAAGAAAATACATAGAACTTACAAATTTAAAGAACAACACAAGTTTCCCAATTTTAGGTGTCTCCTTTCCAATGTGCTGAAAAAAAAGAGAGAATGGCAATGGTTAAAGACACGAAGAAATCAAAAAATAAAATTACCTGGGAAAATTGTCCTCTCCCCTAAATCTAACATATAAGGTTCAAAAGGTTCAAATACTAAATTCTACCCCCATTCATTTTTATACCATGTAGAGTTTTGCTGCACATTATTTCAGGCAGTTGCATCATTAAATGACATTTTCAAGCTCATTTATAATTTACATATGCCATATTTAAGTATCTTAATTAGACTTGTAATTGTAATACCAGTAAAGCATCATTACAAATTACCCTTCTAATCAGAGTTCTCCAACCAATTTGCTCTCCTTTCATAATATCCTAAGCACAGAAGAAATTACTGGGAGGGATGGAGGATCAGCTTTTATTTTTGGTCTCCTTTTATAATATCCTAAGCATGTAAGAAATTAGAGAGGGGAGAGGAGGTAGCTTTTGGGTTTGGTCACATTAAGTATGATTCACAAACGTAAGGCCTCCTTTTCTTCACTAAGATTTTGAAGGCACCTAGATTCTTTCATGTTCCTCCAGAGCTCTGTCAAGATCTCAACTGCTTTGACTGGATTCTTCCCTCACATATAGAATACCAATTCTGGATTACACATTTACATCCAAGCCTGTAAGGAATATATTAATAAATACATCATAGTTTAATATTCAGGCTGCTCCTACTCCCTTCAGTATTTGGGATACAGTCAGCTATGTAAAAGCCATCACATTCACAACCTTTGAGTGAAACTTATCCTCACAGTCCTATACTTGCTCCAGAGTAAATTTGGATTTGAACTGTCCCCTTGGAAATTTTCCTCCTTTTCGTTCTGTGATACGCTGAGATAGAATAGTGAAAGTTATCAGTTTAGTACAGGAGCAAAACAAGAACAATCTTAGCTGTCAGGGGAAAACATCACTTATTACTTTATCATTGTCTTTGCAAGTTGGCATAAGCATTAGTTAACAAACAGATTGCACTAGATTTCTAATTAAGAGTACTCAGATGGTGTGAACAGTCACTTATTAGTTTTGCCACGTTACAGGAGGACCTGAACTTTGAGCTCTTTGGTGCTAGAGAGTCTAAAGAAGCTCTTCAGTGTTAAAGACTCATCCATGATACTTAAAATAAATTTTCAAGTTGTTATAAACACCTTTCTCTTGTCACTCAAATCTGTATTTACAGTGATAATCACTGTTCTTTTATTTCTAAATAAGCATTTGTAATAAATAATTAAATATTCATAAGGATTAAAATGTCTGAAAGCAGTAGTATGTAATTAATTTATCTAACAGTTTTAAACAATTTTGCTGCTGACACCTTTAGACTTTATCCAGAATTGAAAATTTTACTTCAAAGCAGTGATTCTGGTATCAGTAATTTGATCTGCATAACAAGAAACACATCAATCACATAGCCCATATAAGCTTGTTTAGGTTAAATTGCAATAAAACTTCATAAGGCAACAAGAAAACCTTGAAGTTTGAGATTACTGAGTCTGAAATCATGTGAGAGGACAAACTGTAAGAGCAAGACCCAAAGGGCACTTTTATCAGTTTTAATAGATAGTGAAGAGGGTCCTGGAAAACACCTTAGCTTCCTTTTCAGCATGGGGTGAGACCCCAATAACAGCTGACACCAAACAGGTTAGCTCATTCAGAGTGGCACTCTACACAGAAAGAAACACAAATTACATGAAAGATGATAAAGAGGTATTGGTTAGGGTGAAGTTCTCCCTTCAAGCAAAGCAAGAGAGACCTGGACTCCTGACTGGTGAGCTAGGCTTCTTGCCTGGTTGCACGTGCCAGGTCAGCTAACAGGGTACAGGGGGAAAAAAAGCAAAACAAAACAAAACAAAACAAACAAACAAACAAAAAAAAAAAACCACAAACAACAAACCTGTCAATAAAATCTCCGATCTCAAGATCTCTTGCCAGCAGGTACCTACCATGGTAACAACTCGGACAAAGGGTGTTAAACACGCAGTAGGTTCCCAGACTGAGTCTCTCTGCAAGCATGCTGGTGTCCAGGCTTCTAGCTGCAGTGAGTGTTCGAGACTGGCACTTGGTGTGGAGGGTGAAGGAGACACCTGTGTCAGGTGTGACCAGGTGAATTGTCTCTTAAATTTGGTAGCTGAGCTGAAGGATGAAGTGGCTGAGCTGAAAGTGGAGGTAGCAAGGCTCAGGACCATACGAGAATGTGAAAGGGAGTTGGATATGTGGGAACAGGCTTTGAAACCCCCTCCAGTTGAGGGGAGCAGTGGAGGATGGATACAGGTCCCTGTCAGGGGAAGCAAAGGGAATGCACCCCGACCCTCCTCCTCTCCCCCGCTGCCCTTGAGCAATAACTATGAGACTCTGCAGGCTGAGGGCAATGTGGATGAGAGTATTGTAGAGGAACCGATCAAGGAGATGCCAAAGACGAAGCAGCCCCCCCAAACCTTAAGGACCAGTGCTACAAAGAAAAAGAGAAAGGCTATAGTTATTGGAGACTCTCTCTTGAGGGGAACAGAGGGACCCATATGTCGTCCCGACCCATCCCATAGGGAGGTGTGCTGCCTACCTGGGGCCCGGGTGAGGGACATCACCCAAAGGTTACCTAAACTAATCCAGCCCTCTGACTATTACCCATTGCTGGTAATCCAGGCTGGAAGTGAAGAAATTGAAAAGAGCAGCACCAGGAAGATTAAAAAGGAATTTAAGGCCCTTAGGAAATCGATTGACAGGGCAGGAGCTCAAGTGGTGTTCTGCTCAGCTCCCTCAGCAGCAGTGGTGTACACTGAGAGGAACAGGAAAACCCACACCATCAACAGTTGGCTTAGGAGATGGTGCCAGCAGCGGAATTTTGGCTTCTTTGATCATGGGGCAACTCTTATTGAACCTGACCTGCTGGACCAAGATGGGTTGAATTTATCTAGAAAGGGTGAGAGGGTGCTGGCACTGGGGTTGGCAGGACTCATTGGGAGGGCTTTAAACTAGGTCTGAAGGGGGTGGGTGAGGAAACCAGTCTCCCTGGAGAGGAGGGAGGACCACATAAACTGGTGAAATCAGCAGCCCAGCTGAACTGCATGTACACCAATGCACCTTCCTCTGGACCCATTCCAGCAGGTCCATGTCCTTCTCGAGTTCAAACAACAAGATCATCAAGTCGAAATGTTGTCTAACTCTGCCAAATCTGGTGCTAAACCATGTCCCTTAGCACCACATCCCTGCATCTTTTAAATGCATTTAGGCATTTTTCTTATTTTATTCACTTGCAGAAAAAAAGAGCAAACATCTCCACGTTTCAAATAATCACGTACGTCTCTGATAGTAAGGCTATCACAAAGGCACCAATAAAACATGCTATGAAAATTAATATTATTTTAAAGGGATTTCCATATGGGTTATTTGACAGCAGAAGCTTCATCTGGCCCGTATGATCAGCTTAACACAAAACCACTGGTGTCACTATTAAGAGTGATGTTGTTTGTTCTGAAAATCAAATTTTATTTACATTTTTTTCCCTGAAGCAGACACATTCCTGATTTTGCACAGGTAAAATTTTCATATATCAGCCTTCTCATCTCACATTTTATTTTACTGTAACTTCCAGCACAAGAAGATGTCAATTGGTTTTTGCATTCAGCAGCTCTGAAGCATTAAATCCAACGTCTTGGGGATCAACACAAAAGGGAAGTGACGCTATTAGCATAAATAACTGAAATAAATAATAAGGTGTACCTGGCCTTTGGGGAAATTCGGTGTTAGTTCTCCACTCCTTGTAAGAATTGTAGGTACTACAGAGCCTGCATTTTATAGACAGGGGCATAGAGTCAGACTAAGTCAACTCCTATGTGTTACACATGAAGATTAGCACCTATCCAGCACTAGGCCCTTGCACTTTTCTAACCTGTATGCTGCACAAGCTTCATCCAAAACCCTTCACTCTCTGAGCAGGGTCACTAAGCAGAAATAAAAACCTCCTCTCTTGCTAACTGGAAAATGTGGCAATCACTGAGCAGGTATGTACATGAGTACATCTGAGACTTTTGCCAAGTTATTAAACAGACAAGGCTGGGCTTTGAAATAAGACAGTTGTACTGTAATTTTTATATAGGCTCAGTTCAGAGGCATATGCCAGTGGGAAATCACTGCAGTTCTCAAATTAGTATCCACCTGATGGATGGCCTTGATGTCCAGTACTTACTGCTCTTGACTCTGAATGTACTGTCCTATAAAAGTCAAGTTTCTTTCATCTTATTTTTCAAAAGCACTTCTCATGGTGTGCAAAATGTAGTGATTAAAAAAGAATCTAACAGACCCTCAAGTTGTCATTTCTGTCATTTCTCCATCCTTGTAACTTCTTACCCATGGGCTTAATTTTGGGAGGCAGATGATGATGAGCAACTATCTTACCTTAGCAGAGTATTATCAGAGATTTTAGGACTCTATGCTATTCAGAAACTCTACAAGTAAGCGCATATTTAACTTAGATTTTGACAGAAAGGAAATGACCTGCAATGTCAGCCCATCAGTGTTTCTGTGAACATCCTTGAAATTATCTCATCACAGTGAAAAAAAAAAAAAAAAAAAAAAAAGGCAGTTTGATATTTTGCCACAATTTGATCATGGGTGAAATGATAATTGTTTCTTTTCCACACTAAGCTTTCAGCAGGTAGTACACAACCATTTTAGTAAAGTGAATATATTTTCATATGAAAAATATCTCTCTTTCTTATGCATCTCATCTACAAAAAGCATTATTTTTGCAAATGTTAGAAGAAAATTGTGTGTCAAAATATGTTAGATAAGTAATTTGTTAACAACAAGATAACATGGACTTGGATTCGTGCTGGCGTAAACACTAGCTCCTGAAACAATGAAATAGGACATTTAATTCAATGTATTTGATCCAGAAAAAGATGATAGATGACATACTGCTCACATTCTTTATTTTCATCAGCCTTACCCTGTAATTCTCAAACAAAAATATTTTATTTTATGCACTGTTGATATATGAATGTGAAACATAAGCAATATATTCATTGTTTATCAGGTTCAGTGTTTCATAGAAGGGAAAAAAAAATCCAGCATTGAAAATCTGGTTATAAATGATGCATTAAAAAAATAAATATAGCATGGGGACTGTGCCATTATTTCCATACCACTGTCCTTTATTGTAGTTTATGTTTTGTGCCTGATCCAAAATGTAATGCTGTAATAAAATTATTTTAATATTCTCAGATTTATTCCAGAATGGCTTATTTACAATGTAAATGGAGTTATCAACACCAAACTAGAAAGCCAAAGAGCAGTGACAGAAGCTCAGCTAGCAGGGTGACAGTTTCCCATGTTCACCTACTGAGAGATGCTATACTGCAGAGAGTTTGGTCATCAAAGTTTGTTGCTCGTTTCTCCAGCTTTTTATATATCATTTTCTTAATTCACGTAAGTAATCTCACTAAAGTGAAGCTGGGCAACTTTCTGAGAAATTAGATGTGTATTTCTCATATATGAATGTTCTGCCGTTAGATTTTACAGAAAAATCAGTACTAAAAAAATGCAAGAATATTTAGAAATCGTCACTAATTTTTGGTGAAAAAAACCTGAACTGCAATGGTAAATACTGAAGTTAAGGAAAAAAATCATTATAGTCCTATAACTTAATTTGTAATGTATGGAAAAGAAGGAAAATACAGATAATGACATTTTCACATTAAAATTAACAACATGAAGAAATGTCATATGCAAAATTCACATAGATAATTTTTTATTATTATTATTTTCTTTCTTAATTGCCTACTTGTAGTTTCTAAATACAGTCACACACACATCTACTCTAATTATAATTAGTGAACCTGGGGAATTCTGACTGAGTGTCAAGAGTTCACACACCCTTCATATGCTTTGTAAATTTGACAGAATTAAACAATGTTACATCTGGTTAATTTACATTTTTTCTGCAGCCACTTTTCTTTTGTTATTTATCAACTTGTTCACTGTGCCAAGAGTGAACCACTGACTATGGTTTTTCTTGTTACTCAGTCTTAATATTCCAGTTTCCTGACCGTATTTTGAAAAATTAAGTAAATTTATGTTACAGGAAGAAACATCCAGGAAAAAAAAGAAATAAAGCAACAGCTTCAAATAAAATGCAACCAATAAAAAAACTTCAAGGTCATTTGATGCTAACAGCTTTAATCTTCTGCCTATCACCTAAATCTGACACCGATCCCATTTCCTGTCAAAGCAGAGCAGCGCTCTTAGATTATGCAGTTAATGCAGTTTGTGGTGCTGAAAGAGCTTGCTGTTGTTGCTCTTGTTAATATCTGTCTCATCAGCAGGAAATGCCTTATCCATTAAATTCCTCTTTAGTTCTCTTTTGTCAAAGACAAGAAACAAGAGTACCTCCGACAGCAAGGTAATTTAGTGACACCTCTCTGACCTTTAGCAGCCTGACCCTGTAATATCTGGTGAAGAAAAGGAGGCTGGGGAGTGGAGACTGGGTGGGTAGAGAAAGAATGAAAAGGAAAGATAGCCTCAGGGTTGACACAAATAATATCTAAGAATGTCAGCCATCACTTTTGATTACAAACATCTAAAAATTAAGCATCTTGACAAAAAGTGTGATTTTGTGACTTAGGAAACTTGGGCATACCTTGGACGTTATCTCTGTGAGACAGACAAGATGTTCACATAGTCTGCAACAGTGCTGGAAGTGGGAGACATGAAGGAAAGAAGAGTAAGGACATTAGAGGTGACTTGCACTTCAAGAATGCCAATTTTCTTCACTAAAAAAAGTCTTGACTACCAGCTCAAATGCAGATAGAAGTGTGACAGATTAATTATCTGTGCAGATACTTCTGCTCTGTTTAGCAAAAGTGCTCATGGCACTGTAATTGAGGTACATTGGAAAAGACAAGAGATCAGCTGGGGACTCTTCTTGCCCACTAGGGCACAAATGATAGGATTTACTCCTGTGATTAGCAACACCAGCAAATGTATTTAGCTCTTAAGAATTAGTCTCAAGCAAACCTTCTACCATTAGTTTTCAAGTCATCCTAGAGTCTTCTGTCTATATGACTTAGAATCATAGAATCGTTTCAGTTGGAAAAAAACAAAGTCTGACTAGTCTAGTACTAAATCATACCTCTTAGCATCACATCTCTTCATCTTATAAATACCTCCAGGGATGGTGATTCAATCACCTCCCTGGGCAGCCTGTTCCAGTGTTTGAGGACCCTTTCAGTGAAGAAGGTTCTTCTAATATTCATTCTAAACCTCCTCTAGCATAATTTGGGGACATTTCCTCTTGTCTTATCCCTCGTTACTAGAAAGAAGGGACCAACACTCACCTTGATACAATTTCCTTTCAGGGAGTTGTAGACAGCAAGAAGGTCTTCTCTCAGCCTCCTTTTCTGCAGGCTGAACAATATCAGTTCCCTCAGGCACTCATCAGACCTGTTCTCGAGAATTTGCACTGAAAAAACGAAATCTTGTAGATCTTTCCTTTATGTTATATATTGTTCACAAAATGATATTGAGAGATAAAGATATTGATATCACCATGTAATACTGATGAGATAAAGAAAGCTAAAACTCCTGGAAAGAACTTGATTTCAAAGGCCTTTATTTCTGATCTTACCAGAAACGAAGACCAAGAAAAGCAAAAGTTGCCTACCACATACAGATCAATCACACAGCATCCAGGAGACCTTCCATTTGGTCAGTGAGGAAAACAGGAGAATGGGAAGGAACAAAGGAAATCATAAATAATATGCATTTAGTTCATAAGTTGTCTTTGGCTCCTTTGGCTGCAGTAGTCTAAGCAAAGGTATTTTGCTCAGGTAGGCAAACAGGGATCATGAAACCATCTTCCTCTACTGGCTGGAATAAAAAGAATTCTTCTTACATAGAAGTGTCTCCAAAACTATGCATTTCTGATAATATTCCTGCCTCTCTTTCAATCCTCCACATACAACCTTCCAAACTCATCCTTGACATTGCAGCTTGCACCTCAGCTTCCTATTCAGAGCATTAGATACCTTCCAGAGAATCTCAGATAAAATATGAAAATCTACATGCTGTGCTTCAAATTATCAAACCACCTGTTATCAGTTACATGGGTAATTGCTGTAGGTTATCTTTATTAATGCTTTTCATATATTGAAGATATTATGGGATTTGGTTGGTTGGTTGTTGTTTTTGTTTGTTTGTTTGTTTGTTTGTTTTTTCCAGCTATCCAGCTAAGTTAAATGCACACAGACTAATTTCAAGCTTTGCCAGGAGGCTTAACATAAAGACTATGCAACTGAATATTTTTTTTTTTTCTCTTTTGGAAAAATGTCTTGAATGTTTCTTTAAAGAGGGATAGTAAGAAACATGCTTCTGTAATATGAAAGTAACTTGCCTATTAACCAGTAAATGCATGGAATTATAGAATGATTTGGGTTGGAAGAGAAATTAAAGATCATCTAGTTCCAATACCTCTACTATGGGCAGGGACGTCTCCCACTGGACCAGGCTGCTCAAAGCCTTATCCAATCTGCCCTTGAATACACTTTAAACTGCCTTGCAGTTTGCCTGTTGAAAGCTGACATGCAAGTCGGAATAATTTTTAAATGATACAGTTAAAAGAATAACTAATTTGTGTTTGGTACTTACATCTTAGCTAGTCACCCTGCTCTCTCATACTCAAGGGGGAAGTATTCCCAGTGTGCTGGTACATGTAGTTTTAAATAACTATTTAGAAATAGATCAGGTGCCTTTACCTCTCCTGTGACTACACAGACAGCCTCAGGTGGCTAAACTGACATAGACATCTACACTGCAAACCTCTAATGCCAAAGGAGACAAACATCTGAGAAAGGTTCATATTTTTATTCGCTTTTCCCAGGCGTTCTGTGCTAGTCCAACAGAACAATTCTAACTTCAAGCCAAATGTATATTTATGTCAGCCACAGCCAAATATGACCCATTAAAATTATTTCTATGGAAAAATCCTCTAGCAAAAAAATGAGGTTTGTGTGAATTTTACGCTTTTTAGAAAGACCATCTTTTTGGAATATTTATCTTAGTTAAAACTGTAACACCTAGTGCACTGTTCCTCCAGCATTGCTGTGCTTTTACAACTCCTATCTCCAAAGTTTGTAAAGCACTAGTCCTTTTCAGGGCAGGGGGAGAAAAGAATAGCAGGTGAATTTCTACATTTATTCTGTGTAAGAAAAGTTAGCAAATCTTAATTTCCTTTGCCCCTCTTAATTTCTCTTTCAGTATGATGAAATTCCTTGTACAATGGATCAACATTTTACAGACAAAAAGTAGTAACACCGCAAAAGAGGCATTCTGCTTACATAAATAACTTAATACAAGTCATTTACCCAATGCATTTACTGTACAAATATACCTTTATGAATTTCTACATTTATTCTGTGTAAGAAAAGTTAGCAAATCTTAATTTCCTTTGCCCCTCTTAATTTCTCTTTCAGTATGATGAAATTCCTTGTACAATGGATCAACATTTTACAGACAAAAAGTAGTAACACCGCAAAAGAGGCATTCTGCTTACATAAATAACTTAATACAAGTCATTTACCCAATGCATTTACTGTACAAATATACCTTTATGAATTTAAAAAGGACAAGATATATTTAAACAATACCCTTTCTTTAAATATATTTAGTTTGCTTTCATTTTAAACATTTGAAGTTTTATCAGTTTTATCAAGAGTGGTATGTACTATTTATTTTCCATAATGTTTTGTACTTCTTTTTTCTTACTTCTCTGAATCTTCCAGCACCCAAGGGAATCCATAAAAATAAGCACTACAAGGTGATTCCTTCCATTCTGAAGTATCCATTTTTGCCTCCTCCAGATTCCAATTTACATTTCAAGAGTCTTGGTGGCTGGCATGGGATTAAGTAGGTTGTTTATTTATTTTTTTTTTTTATTTAAATGTTGTGTATTCTGTTCCAAACACTATTTCTGGGACAGACTCATGCATCAAAAATTCACAACAACAAGAATGTAAAATTGCCTTGGGATGACTATTTCTGGCGCACATTCAAGCGTTAAATTTTTTCATTACAATAAGAAAATGAAATTGCCTTGGAACCTGCATTTAACTATTTTTAAAACCATCCTGTTGAGGTGACATGCAGCAATCCCCTTTTGTCTACTAAGAATTGAACTGCATAAATTACACAATTTTCAATTCCCTAATTAGCTATATTTCACTCCTGACAGAACCAAAATGGTGGGGGTTTTGTGTTTGGATTTTTTTTTCCTTTGAGAAATACTTTAAAAGTATAAATCTGCACATCTGTGGATTTCCAGACTTCTTTAACTCACATAAATTTATTACATGTCTACTGAATAAATATATTATGATTCAAAGCCCTTTAGAGTCAACAGAAATCTTTTCACTGAGTTTAGTAAGCCTCAGGTAAGTTCAAACTTACTAACTTGGAAGATTCCTGAGAATTCTAAGAAAAAGTACAACAAATTAGATTAGAGAGTTCCTGAATTTATTTTTTTTTTTACCCAAGAGGAATGCCTTTTTTTACTGTCATCTGCAAATTATGATATTCACACAGCAGTTTCAATCCAGAAAGGTTTTATAACTACAGAACATGTAAGAACACTCATGAAACAGCATGCTGTATCAAAAGGGTTAGAAGACTTAAAAGCTACACACAGGCTGCCTGTTGCAGATTAAGGGTAGTGTGAGAAACTACAAGTAGAAGCCAAAGAAGGAAGAAAACAACATAGTATTAATAAGGTTTTACAGCTTCAAATGTTTTAAAAATGTACTGACCAAATACTGCTTCAAAAATTTTACTACGCATTAGTACAAGGGAAACAGATTCTGTTTTACTGTTGCAAGTAGAACTGAGGATGATCAGGATGATCAGAGGGCTGGAGCACCTCTCCTATGAGGACAGACTGAAAGAGTTGGGGCTGTTCAGTGTGGAGAAGAGAAGGCTCTGAGGTGACCTTCTTGTGGCCTTCCAGTATCTGAAGGGGGCTACAAGAAAGCTGGGGAGGGACATTTTAGGATATCAGGGAGTGACAGGACTAGGGGGAATGGAATAAAGCTGGAAGTGGGGAGATTCAGGCTGGACATGAGGAAGAAATTCTTCCCCATGAGAGTGGTGAGAGCCTGGAATGGGTTGTCCAGGGAGGTGGTTAATTTCCTGTGATCCACATAACTTAAATTAAAAAGCTATAATGGTAACCGCAGCATGAGATGCAGAGGAATATATGGTAATGTAAATATGATTTTGAAAATAGTAAATGGAAATATAACTTGTAATTTCCCAGGTAATAACAGAAGTGTCCTGTTTTCCATGGGTTTGTGTTCATAGACCAAATTTCCTAAGAAATATTAACAGTATCTCAATTGCAGAATTACAGAAACATTCAGGTTGGAAAAGACCCTCAGGATCACCAAGTCCAACCAATAACCCTGCTCGACAAGGTTCACCCCTAAACCATATCCCCAAG
Organism: Indicator indicator; assembly: GCF_027791375.1. Classification (NCBI taxonomy): domain Eukaryota; kingdom Metazoa; phylum Chordata; class Aves; order Piciformes; family Indicatoridae; genus Indicator; species Indicator indicator. The sequence goes on along the minus strand of NC_072053.1, from coordinate 4,018,962 downwards.
CACCACATCCAAACGACCTTTAAACGCATCCAGACTTGGTGACTCAAACACCTCCCTGGGCAGCACATTCCAATGCCTGACCACTCTTGCTGGGAAAAGCTTCTTCCTAATGTCCAGTCTAAACCTACCCAGTTGCAGGTAGAGGCCATTCCCTCCTTGCTGGAAGAAGAGACCAGCACCAGCCTCTCTACAATGTCCTGTAGACAGCAATGAGGTCTCCCCTCAGCCTCCTGTTCTCCAAACTAACCATCCCCAGCTCCCTCAGCTGTCCTTCATAAAATTTATTCTCCAGGCCCTTCACAGCTTCCTTGCCCTCCTCTGCACTGGCTCCAGCACCTCCACATCTCTCCTGTATTCAGGTGCCCAAAACTGGATACAATACTCAAGGTGTGGCCTCACCAGAGCTGAGTACAAGGGGACAATCACCTCCCTACTCCTGCTGGACACAGCATTTCTGATCCAAGTCAGGATGTCATTGGCTTTCTTGGCCACCTGGGCACACTGCTAGCTCATATTCAGTTGCTTGTTCATTAGAACCCCCAGGTCCCTTTCTGCCAGACAGCTTTCCAGCCACAATGCCCCAAGCCTGTAGCATTGCTTGGGGGTGTTGTGACCTAAGTGCAGGACCTGACATTTGGCCTTGTTGAAGCTCACCCCATTAATGCTGGCCATGGATCCAATCTATCCAAGTCCCCCTGTAGAGGTTCCCTAACCTGGTGCAGATTAGCACTGCCACCCAACTTGGTGTCATCTGCAAACTTACTGATGACACACTCTATGTCTTCATCAAGGTCATCAATAATGTTAAACAGAAGTGGTCCCAACACTGAGCCCTGAGGAACACCGCTTCTGACTGGCCATCATCTGGATTTAACTCCACTGACCACCACTCTTTGGGCCTGTTCACCCAGCCAGTGCTTTATCCAGAGTGTGTGTTCATCCAAGCCATAAGCAACCACTTTGTCCGTGAGAATTCTGTGGGGAACAGTGCCAAAGGCTTTTCAAAAGTCTAGGCAGCCAATATCCACAGCCTTTCCCTCATACAATAGTCTGGTCATCCTGTCAGAGAAGGCAAAAAGACTGAATGAGGCACTTAGTGCCATGGTCTAGTTGATTAGATAGGGTTGGGTGATCAGTTGGACTTGATGATCTTGGAGGTCTCTTCCAACCTGGCTGGTTCTGTGATTCTGTAAGATCAGGTTGGCCAGGCGGGACCTGCCCTTCATAAACCCATGATGACTGGGCCTGATCCCCTGGTTGTTCTCTGTGTTGTGTAATGGTGCTTGAGATGATCTGCTCCATGACCTTCCGTGGTAGAGGTCATGCTGACAGTTCTATAGTTTTCTGGATCCTCCTTTCTTCCTTTCTTGTAGATGGATGTTACATTTGCTACTCTCCAGTCCATTGTGACCTCCCCAGGTAGCCAGGACTTCAGGTAAATAACAGAAAGTGGCTTGGTGAGCACATCTACCAATCCCTCAGCACCCTTGGGTGTAATCCATCCAGCCCCATAGACTTGTGTGCATCTAAGCACTGTAGCAGCTCACTGACCACCTGGATGTGTTCCTGTGTGGACTACCCTAACTGATTCTGCTCTGGCAGGGGGGTTGGACCTGAAGATCTCTTGAGGTCCCTTCCAACCTCTGATATACTGTGATACTGTGATTTATATATATTTATGTGCATGTCCAGTGGAGGGCTACGAGGATCATTAGGAGACTGGAGCACATGCCTTATGAGGAGAGGCTGAGGGACCTGGGGCTTTTTAGTCAGGAAAAGAGAAGACTTAGAGGTGATTTAATAAATGTTTATAAATATCTGAGGGCTGGGTGTCAGGGGACAGGCTCTTCTCACTTGCTCCCTGTGATAGGACAAGGAGCAATGGATCCAAGTGTCTCGAAAGGGGAATTTATTAATTACCCTTACAACAATAATAAATAATATGGCAAACAGGTATTAATAAAAACATTCATAACCGTTTAGCAATGAAATATGGCAAAACTCATCAAATAGGATTGTTGTACAGCTGGAATATATATTTACAATGGGAATATGCAGTCTTAGGGCAAAATACAAACAATTTATATGCAAACTAGGAGGCAACAACTTGGAAAGAGAAGGTGCCCGAGAGCAGATAGCACTTGGTTACAGTGAGGGAGGCTCGATGAGAACCTTTAAACCCAAGAGCAATGAATTAATTACTCACAGCTGGTATTCCCCACATGGGGGAATCTGCTGCTGCTGTGTTAGCTTTGGGGCGCTCTTGTACAGTGCTACCACAGGGGATTTCCAGCAAGGAGAATTTGCTGCATGGTCCCAGGCTGGTCTGGCTTCAGCGGACAGCAGGCAGTTAACGATGCTCTTCATGACAGGTGCTTGCTTGGTTCCTGGGTAAACTGAGGCGTGGCACAATTCTGGTGGCAAGGGGAAGTAGGTTCGGTGGCTGTGGCTTCTAGGCTTGTGGTTTATCCAGCTTGCTGTGTGTGGCTTATCCAGCTTGCTCTGTATGGCTCATGGCTTTGTCCCAGGCTCTGGACCAGGCACTCGAGGCAGGGCAAGGCAACTTGAGACAGCTTCTACAAGTTGGGTCCAAGTGTCTTACAAGCAAGGCCTGAGCAAGGCTTGGAGCAAGGCTGGAAGCAATGCTTAAAGCAGGGCTTGAGCAAGGCAAAGGTGACTAACCAGTCAACCTATATACATCTGGCCAGAGGTCAATTGGTCCAATGGGGCACTGAAGCTAACATGTAGCTGCCCAATGGAAAGGTGTTCTGCCAGGCTACAGCCATAAAAGGCAGAAGCAAGGACCTTGTCTCTGGGGGATCAGTGGTCAGTTTACATGCTCTCACCCCAGACAAACATCTTGTTTATCAGACAGGCAGGAGTCCTGTCCCCTTTGTTCTTTTTCCTGCATTGTCCTGTTTTCCTGCAGGAAGGTGGGGAGAGAAAAGGACTCTGTCTAGACATCTTAAGGCCTGTCTGGATTTGTACTGGGCCATGTCATGGCCCTACCATGACAGTAAGCTGCGGCACATGAGGTTCCACATCAACACAAGGAGGAACTTCTTTACTGTAAGGGTCACAGAGCACTGGAACAGGCTCCACAGAGAGGCTGTGGAGTCTCCTTCTCTGGAGACTTTCAAGGCCCATCTGGATGTGTTCCTCTGTGACCTGAGATAGATTGTACGGTCCTGCTCTGGCAGGGGGGTTGGACTTTATGATCTATTTGGGTCCCTTCCAACCCCTGACAACCTGTGATAAATATATATTATATAATAATTATATAAATTTTATTTTATAACATAATGAGTTTATATTTTAAAACCATATAACTTTAAAAGCATGCCAGCTGTAAAAATAAAGCTTTTCTAAAATGTGAGGAGGCGTAAGTTAAATTCTGAAGAACAATTCAGGAATCATTTACTTTAAGTGGCTGAAGCAGTGAATTTGTGTAGAGGCACTAGATCAGGAAATTCAGAATCTTCAAAAGATGAAGTCTCTTTGGGTGTTCTTTGTCTTTGTAGTACTTAGAGTACTCTGCTTTCAACTGCTTAAACTTCAAACTCCCTTTCCTACTTTATTACTCACAGTTTGTTCAGGCTCTTCAGTGGTTCACTTGCTCTGAAAAAATGCCAGATAGATTCCTTCTTTAAAAACACATGTAGTTAGTGCTCCACTTAATAGCAGCACAGGGAAACACAGGTCTGCAGGCTCTTTCAGAACCACAGGTGTGCAGAACTGTCTTCCTCTCCTCCATCTCTGCTTACCCACCACTGCTTCTGAGCTTGGTGCACAACTCACACCAACCTCTTTCAAACTACCTTGCCCAGGAATGGATACATACTGTGACCATCAGCTGGACATGGTGTATTCAGCAGTCCACAGCCTCAGCTGAGCAGTGGATGCCAGGTGACAATCCAGTAAACTCAATCCAGTAAACTCAAATGGAAGAACTCTTCCTTGTCAAAAGAAATCACCTCTAAGATTTTCAGCCACCCCCTTTGCCTTATCAGCTCTTCTCAGCACGGGTATCATGGTGAGTTAAGACATATCTTCACCATCTTGTAGCTCAAGAGCTCTTCCAGCTTCAATTAATGGAATGATTGGGGTTGCCTAATATGAAACAAAACTGCTGTAAGGGGCTGTAGTATGCCTCTTGGACTGCCCAAATATTTAACCCCCCTAGTTCCACAGAAGCATTGCACTAAATGTCGACAATTTAGGAAGACTTAAGATGGCCAAGATATGGTTGTTGAATCTTCTCCCAATGACAGAATTTTCATCTTCAAAATTTCATCTTCAAAATAGTATCAATTTTTTTACAGCAGTATAGCACAAAATCTGCTTAGATCCACAGATGAAGACTAATATTCAGGCCAGTAAGAATTCCCAGTAGTCTACCATTAGCTGGCAAGAAAAGCTATAAACCTTGCAATAAGATGATAAATAGCATGGTGTTATTGGTTTGTAAAATGCAACTCCGTGGCAGACCTGTAATACACAGCTGTCACAAGCTTCCTTTCATAATTTATCAACACTTTATACAAAGAAAAGGCTAATCAACTGTAATCCTGTCCTCCAAAAAAAAAAAAAATCAACAAAACCCTCACAAAACCAAGAAACAAAACCACCAAAACAAATAAACACACACAAAAAAACCCCAGACCACTTGATGCACAACTCAGTGTTGTACTAAATGTTAAGTTATCCCCTTTACCCAAAATTGAGTCAGAAAATTAATGGCAACAACACAGGACCACGGTAAAAACCACAACCCTGACTCTGTCAGGAAATAATAATTCTGCAAGTATTAATTTTCATGGTAAAACAGGCAGAAGCAAAGGGACAGGCTTTGCTGCCTGTCAGCCTCTCACTTCCACTACCAGAAATACTCCTCTAAAGTAGAGCTTTGGAGGCAGGCTTGTACCTCAGCTCTGGTTATTCCTAAACAAAACACAAACTGAAGAATCAGACTTGGTGTGACACAAGGTGAAAAGAAGAGGGAATAATTATTTTCTTTCCATCAGCAAGCCTCTTTTCCTTGAAGCCAGAAACATTGCTAAAGCTGAAACTATATTGTAAATATAAATCCTGTAGTAGAGAATTTTGAGTAGCACCTGAGCAGAATAAATTACTGTCAAGAATATTGGAATAGCATTTTCCACCCATGTGCAAGTGTTATCAAAAGCAGAAAAAGAAATTCACATTTCATTAGAAAAGCTGATCAGGTACCCACTGTAAATGGCCTGAAGTCTGCTGTGAAATCAGTATTGGTACCAAGAGAAGCCTATGAGGAACCAAACAGCATTCCTGGACTCCACAGAGCTGTGGAAAAGATGTAAAGAGTAAAGATAAAAAAGAGGCCCTTAGGTGTCCCTCAGGACTGAGACTTGACTCACCTAGACTAGAACCTTGAAAATCCCTCCTTAATCACTGGTTAACACTGGGAAAGCATTAAAGTCAGCTTCTGACCTGAACATTCCCAGTAATTGTGTTCCTGCTGTTTCCCAGTGCTCCTTTCTTGATAGCACTGAGCTTTGCTTATGTCTGGTTCTTTCTGGGATTCAGAAATAACATCATCTCCTGCATAAAACTCCCAAGGTGTTCTGAAACGAAATTTAACACTCACACCAGACCTGGGGAATTGATAAACAGTACCAGCCACCTCCTTTCTTTTGAGCACAGCCAGAGGACTGGCTATCCTGTGGTTTGTTCAGAAACCCAGCCATCTGGGCACTCAGCCAGTGACAATCACACAAGGAAAAGTAAACCCTGAGGCACAGTTGTCTTTCATAGACTTTATGGGTTGTGTTTGCTTTATCTGCCTAGTCCAGTGAGTATTTCCTGGAACACTACAAAACAAACACAGAAGGCCCTCCTTTCTTTCCCTTGCTATTAGCCATGAGGCTCTATCCCAGCTGGCAAGAAAGGGAAAGGTGTTTTACAGAAGGAAACATGCCAAAAAACACCCAAAAAATCAAAACGACAAAGAAAGTAGCACTCTTCTGCTAGATTTAGACAAGCTTCATTCACTTACAAAATGAGGATGATGTGTCTCAAGAGAAGCCACAACTCTGAGGTGGACAGAAACATCCTTCTGAAGCTGTACATAAGAAAGCAAATACATACAATAGGCATGGGAGAACTTAGACCTGCCAAGTAGCCAGCAGTAACCGTTGAAACCATGTGCTCATGAAGCACACCAGTTGGGTTTATCTTCTTTTGAGATACACAAGAACTATTATAAAGAGCCTTGTCAGCCTTAGTGCCTAACACTGCTTGTAGATTTTATAAATAAACCACTGGTTTTACATATTGCTGGATGAGTGGTTTTGGCCAACCTGATCTAATTGAAGATATCCCTGCCCACAGGACAGGGAGGTAGATGGATGACACTACATGATCTTTAAAGGTCCTTTACAACCCAAAGTGTTCTATGACTTAAAAAACACCAGTGGCATTGTGTTTGGCCTGGTTCCTTTCCCTATCATAAAAGATAAGACAATGGGAGTTTGAGACAGGGATGTGGGCAGGCTAGTTCAGTGGGCTGAGGCCAGTGGTAGTTCAGCAATGCCAGCTGTGGAGTCCTGCATTTGACACACAACTCAATGCAACCCTACAAGCTTGGGGAAGAGTAGCTGGAAAGCTGCATGGAAGAAAAGGACCTGGGGGTTTTTTTCAACAGTGGCTGAATATGAACCATCATATGCCCAGGTAGCCAAGAATGACAACAGCATCTTGGCTTTTATCAGTAATGACAAATAGAATGATCATGCCCCTGTAGTCAGAACTGTTGAGGCTGCACCTTGAAAACTGGTTTCAATTTTGGGTCCCTCACTACAAGGACAATGAGGTGTTGGCATGGGTCCTGAGAAAAGCAACAAAACTGGTAAAAGGTATAGAGTTCAGCTCTTCTGAGGGGTGGACAAGGGAACCGAGGTTATTTAGCCTGGTGAAAAGGAGGCTGAAAGGAAACCTCTACAACTACCTGAAAGGAGGCTGAAGTGAAGTGGAGGCCAGTCTCTTCTCCCAGGTAACAAGCAATAGGGCAAGAGGAAACAGCCTCAAGTTTTGTGAGAATAGGTTTAGATTGTATACTAGTCTAAAAGTCTTACCAACTCCTGGGTCAGGCTAGCCAGGCCAGTGATGAAGTTCCTCATCCCAGGAAGGATTTAAAAGCCATGTAGATGTGGTGCTGAGGAGCACAGTTTAGTGGTGACCTGAGAGTGCTGGGTTAATGGTTGACCATTTAAGCTCTTGAAAGTCTCTTCTAATGAAAATAATTTTATGATTCTATGACGAGATGTAATAATTAGAAACAATAAGTTTCTTACAAAATGCAGCTTTCACAAATAAAACAAGCATAATAAAAGTGATGATTAGCTGCCTGATAAAAAGTCAAAGGTGTACTCTTCCAGATTTTTCTTAATTTAGATCAACACAAGTGTCTTTGAAGTATAAGCAAGCAACAGTGCAGAAGCACCAAAGCAACTGGGTGTTTTTCAGCTTTTTCATTTTCCACTCTCAGTCTAGTTCTTTTAGAAACAGTACTACAATGTTGCCTTTAAAGACATTAATGATTATAATGGTTAACAAAAACTCACATTAACTAGATATGCATACTTGCCAGATCTTTAGAGATTTTCAGATCTGCTTCTGAATGCACCAAGAAATACCCATTACAAATTACTGTGGTTTTGTTCATATTGTATTTATGGTGGAAAAAAAAATATTTTGCACTACATCAAAACTGTACACATAAATTCAGGAAGCATCTATACTAGAGTACCATGACTAAATTCATTTCAGTAAAAGCAAAAAGAATTTATGTTGACCATTTTCCTTCTTAACTGTGATTGTTGGTAAGGTAAGAACTTGCATATATTTCTTGATTTGCTCTTTACTAAAGCATAATTGATACTAATTTGATGAATGCAGGAATACTGAGTACAGTTTCCAGCAAACTAACCTTATTTAGAAATATAAAAAGCTTACCACCACTGCATGACAACCTTTATGACAGATTGCTTCCTTTTGTGACAGATTGCTTCCTTTTATCTTTACTACCTCAGCATGAGACAAATATGCATACAAATGATTTTAAAACACAGTATCTGGAATGTCAGAAGTCCTGGCCTGAGAAATGCATTTCAATTATTTAATCTCATGGGCATTTGCTTTTCTCTCTATTTGCTATATTCTCCTATCCAGGTATTCTGGAACACAGGTACTTGTATCTGCTGTTTCATTTATTTTACTTTAATAGGGCAAATTACACAAGAAGATCACAGAACTGGAGGAGTTTATATCAAAAGAAAGTTGAGTCAGGGAAGACAAAGTTTGGCCTTCCTTGGATATACATTGAATAACCCTTACAACCACATCAGTATGATCCACATTACTTGAATACATCCACACAGGTCTTTCCTTCAATTTATGCAAGCAGTTGTTCAAGATTCTCAACTGCCAAAAAAAGGGAGACTTTACAGAGATAGAAAGTGTCAGATTATTTTCATTTTAAAAATAAAATAAAACAAAATAAAATAAAATAAAATAAACCAAAGCAAACAAAAAAATAAAATAAAATAAATAAAATAAAATAAAATAAAATAAAATAAAGTAATAAAATAAAATAAAATTTCTGTCTGGTTTCAGTGCTCCCAGAAGAAAAGACTATAGCACATAGGAGACATGTCATGGGTTGAAAATTCCCCGCCCCCAACATTAACTTTGCCAGACCAGTTCAGTTTGGAAAAAAATGAAAGCTGTATTTACAAGCAAATCTACAGTCTACAGTGAAATGCAACGAGTACATACAAAATATACACTATTTACACTATTTACAGATATTTACAATTAACAAACAGCACTAGGACCCCCCTGGCCAAAGACCAGGGGAGCTGCAACAGCTTCTCCCTCCCTGCCTCTCCCTTGCCGCCCTCTATACAAGGGAAGAGAGAGAGAAGCAGAGAAGTTAATACCTGACAAACCAATGCAGCCAAGGTCAAGAAGAAGCCAGCAGAAGCACACAGTTAGTATCTTCCAGCCCGAAGCAAGAACAGAGCAAAATTGTTTTGGGAATCAATTCTTATGGAAGATACGTCTCCAATGGAATTGTTCAGAATAAACATTATTTTCCCTTTTACACCCAACAGTGATTTATTTACGTTTTTAGTAATTTCTGCTCAAGATCTGTGAAAAAAATGTCTAAAACTACCACAAGATACAAGATTAATTTCCTCATGTAATGAGTGACATTCAGTAATAGGTCACATAACCACTCCCTACATTATGCCCCAGGCACAGAAGTACTACATGCTCTTATTATTAGTGTTATTAAAACTAGAACAATAAAACTTTCCTGGTTCTTCCAGAACTGGCAACAGTGGCCACACTGGCACTATAGACGTAGCATCCTCAGGTCACACTTAGGTTCCTTTCTACAATGATTTGGCTTAGTACTTTGCATAAAAGGCTCCTGATGCTGCTCTGACCCCAGTCGTGACATTGTGGTGGTAGGGCCATCACACGGCCCGGTACAAATCCAGACAGGCCTTAAGATGTCTAGACAGGTCCTTTCTCTCCCCTCCTTCCTGCCACAAAAACAGGGTAACGTGGGAAAAAGAACAAAGGGGACAGGACCCCTGCCTGTCTGGTAAACAAGATGTTTGTCTGGGCTGAGAGCACGTAAGCTCCCCCAGATACAAGGTCCTTGCTTCTGTCTTTTATGGTCATAGCCTGTCAGAATGCTTTCCATTGGGCAGCTACACGTTAGCTTTAGTGCCTCATTGGACCAACTGATCTCTGGCATTTTGTATATATACAGGTGGCTAGGTAGCCTAGCCTTGCCTTGCTCCAATCTGCTGAAGCTTTGCTCCAAGCCTTGCTTCAAGCCTTGTCACCTCGAGTTGCCCTGCCCTGCCTCGAGTGCCTAGTCCAGAGTCTGGGATAAAGCCACGAGCCATACACGTGCAAGCCGGAGAAGCCAGAGTCGCCTAGCAGCCAGAGCCGCCGAGCCTGCTTCCCCTTGCCACCAGGATCGTGCTGTGCCTCAGTTTACCCAGGAACCACGCAAGTGCCCATCACCAAGAGCGTCGTTAACAGCTTGAAGCCAGACCAGCCTGGGACCAGGCAGTAAACCTTTCTTGCCAGCAATCTGCTGTGCTGCACCTTACAAGATCGCCCCAAAGCCAATGCAGCAGCAGCATCCCTTATGTGGGTGAAACTAGCTGTGAGTAACTCATTCACTGCCCTTTGGGTTTAACGGTTCTTATGGAGCTTCCTCCCCACTGTAACTGAGCACTACCTGCTCTCAGGGACCTTCTCTTTCCAAGTTGTTGCCTCCTAATTTGCATAGAACAGTTTTGTATTTGCCCTGAGACTGCATAATCCTCTGTAAATATATCTTCCAACCATACAAACGATCCTTTTAATGAGTTTTGGCATATTTCATTAATAAAGGGTCAAAATTGTATTAATACTCATTTATCATATTGTTTATTAATTATTGCTGTAAGGGTAATTAATAACTAAGCCTCCCCTTGACTGCAACAGACATGATGCAATATGGTGCTCAGTGCATTCATAGAAAGAATGACAACAGTTTTATCTTTTTTGTCTTCTAAACATTGTTTGAGCTGTTGAAGGGATCCATACAGCTCATACCAATCCAACCAATTTCCAAGCTTTTAGCATTCATCCATATTTATTCCTGAAATAACAAATTATATATATGAGAACTGAGTTCTATAAGCATTTGCTTAAAACAAGAAGACTGGAAAAACAGACATGAGGGGGGAAAAAAGAAAAAAGAAAAAGCTTAGTTTTTTAACAATATTCAAATAACTAAGTTACTCAGACCCATGAGAACTCAGACTGTTGAGTAGCTGGTGATTTGAGAGGTTTTAGCTTTCTTTGATTTTTGTTCCATCTAAATCGAAAGACACGATATGCATATTTTAACTCATACTTTCAATTACTTTGCAGCAGATAATATGACTAAGGCTCAGCAGCTAGCTTGGAAGAAAAAGAAATGGTGTCCCTGTGAAGTTAATGTGCTAGAAAGCAAAGGGCACAGTCCCATGGTTGCTCATTACCCTTAGCTGTCACTGCCTTCCCAGAGCACTGGAAAAGCTCAGTACGGAGGATGGCTAGCACTTTGCAGTGCCGGATCCATGGTGTGCACATCTGCTTAATTTTCAGTTAAATTATGTCCAAAATATCTTTATCACCAGCTGGGAAACTGCAGACTTTATCTCCATTGAGAACTCTACCAAAATTCACAAACATGTATGTATGTGGTTTTGCCTGACTGAGCCTGCCATACACAAAGACACAGAGAAACCAACCATCTCCAAGGATCACACCCATAAATGTCAGGACTAAAAGATCAAAATTCTGCCACATCACCTTAAAGACTGATCTCTAATATGGAATAACTAGACAGTTGCTGCAGGTGTTAGCTGAGATAACAATTTCTGCTTTGTTTTCCAGATGAACATTATGTCTTAAGAGAATTAGACACTGATCATAAAAGTGGTTTCACATAGGCTACAAAAGAGTCATCCGAAATAAACTTTTAAGCTTCTACAACCTGAACCAGATGCAAATTTGGCATCAAAAAAGAAAGGTCTTTCACTTGTAGATAATAATAAGGTATACACACCCGGTCTTTAACAAAGGTAGAATGAATGCTGGCAAATGAAGAAATAGCAGCTAACTCACTACAGCTACCCTGCTATTTTCTTCTCTGTTTACATGACATATAATTACTTAGTTGAATTTCTTATCATCTACAGATGTGCAACCACTACATTAATTGTGCGTTCTTCTTCCAAGTTATAATTACATACATTTCACTTTTATTTTCATTTATTTTATTTCATTACCCTTTTTTGCAGCAGCATCATTCTGTCCAATCCAGTACAAAAAACCAACATGGTATACATATGGAAATCATACATATCTTAACAGTCACTCTTTTATTTAGAGAGACAAATGTAAGCATGACTGCTGTCCATATGGATTGATACAAAGCTGATACAAGTAGACAATACACTGTCTATAACTTTGAATTGATAAGCTTTGTGATCCTGTCATACCCTAGATACTGTAGTGAACCTGCTTTGGCAGGGGAGTTGGACCTGATGATCTCTTGAGGTCCCTTCTGACCTCTAATTTACTGTGATACTGTGATTTTTTATATTGTTATCTCATCTGTAATTCAAAACTGTGGGATTTTTTTTTTAACTGTGAATCAGAGACAATCGCCTACAGACAATGTAGAATAAATTGCCAGTAAAATATACAAGGGTCTATTATTCATCCAGGAAGCTGCCCTGAGGCCAGGTTTGAATGAGCAACCTTGGCCTCTTGAAAGTATTCTCTCACTTGAGAGAAAAGAGAAAGAGGGGATGAAAAGTCAGGGAAAATTAACTTACAAAGTGGTGCATAATGGAAGTCCCGTCACCTTTATGTCTTTTGACTGTTTCCAATTCTGCTGGAATGTCATAAAATAGAAGCTAAGGAGTTTATCCCTTAGAAATCATTACCAAATTCACTGGCTCATTAGGCACAGGATAGGTCTCTTACATGGAAGCTCTGAAATGTTCCATTTTGTGCATAGGATAAATTATGCTGAAATAGATGTTATGCTGGCACTGATCAGGAAATGGATTTTTCCTTTCATGACCAATAGTTGAAATGAAATTTTCTGGCATGATAAAATAAGTGCATTTTCAGTTTGAATGAATCAGAATGTTCAACTGACATCAAAATAATTCTGTTCAATTGTATGGATTTTCCTGAGGATTACAGCTTCACTTCTCACTTGAATTCTGAGTATCATGCAACAAATCGTGTTTCAGTTAATACAGTGAAAACTCTCATTATGACAAGGCAAGTGCACGATATCATAAAAATAACTGTTTTCAGATACATTTCCTGAGAAGCTGACTGAAACAGCCCCTTCCTTATAAAAGGTTTCAATTCTGCTATTTAAATTACCATCTCAACAAAAATGTCTCAAAACATTGAGATGTCTTGTTTTTCATGAAACACATCCTTTCACTTTGTGCTAATACATATCTAAAATCAACAAACAAATGAAACTCTGTTCCAGATGGTAATATTTCCCAAATTTTAATAACTGAAATTACAACGTCTACCAAGGCTCCTTGTAATTGCAGCTTCTGGCTGTGAAGAGTTCTGGGATGTTGCTGCCTTATAGAACTTTTAAATGCTTAGTACATCTGTAAGATAAGTACAGGACAGCTCTGTAACAGTTTAGAGATAGCTCTCACATGTTGGTAGATCATTGTCTAAATCCATCTCACAGGTCTCTCTCTTGTGCTCTGTTCATTATTTACTTTGTGCCTTGCAGGCCAGTGTTTTCCTTAATTTGTTTTGTGGAAAATTTACTCTGTCTGGGTAGAGCGGAATGCCTCATGGGACACCTAAAAAGTGCTAACAATTTGCCCATGACTCACAAGCAATAAAATCTTCTAAATCCCTCTTTTCTTACCATCACACTGACACAAAGTTGTGTTCCACATTTCTTTTCAGTGCTGTTCATTATTTTCCACACTCAGAATACCTATCATTGCCAATGTGAAAATATCTTCTCACCAATATGTCAGATTGGCTTTGGTCAGACTTCTTGAAAACAGGAGGGAAAGGTAACTTTCTCTTTTTTCTTTTTTTTTTTTTTTAAAGCTATTTCCCAACATCATCTTCATTTATTTACCTTTTACACACACATACTCACCATTCTCTCAAAACATTGGACCAAAAAAGCTCCTGATAAACAAGCCAGAACAGCCAGCCACGCTTCATACTAACTAATGGAGATGTACAGATACTATGTACATAAGTGACAGGTCTCTGTTTACTACAATTCATCTAAAGGATCAAGTCAATAGCTGCCTCAGAATCATTTGACAAAGAGGAATAAATAGCAGGGGCAGGCTTCAAACCTCCCAGGAATTACTTCTAGATGGGCACAAAGTGATTGTGCCTGAAACACCAGAGATTTTTTTGTTGAAAATTCAGGGTAAGTAACATGAATGAAAACCACATTATACAGAGAGAAAGGAATTAAGCAAGCATCAGCTCTCAGCACAAACTCTCTGAAGCCATGAGATAGAGACATGATTGTAACATATAACTTCGTTTACTTAAAACTACAACAAATGTTACTAATGCATGGAGTAGCATTTGGTGGATGTGTATTTAGCAGAATAACTTAAGTGAATTCAAACAGTGCTGGAAAAGCTAATGTCACTAGTGCCCACGTTTGGGTGATTTGAGTGCTCTATATGCCATACTACAATTGCAGTTTTTCAGTGTGATTTGTAGAGGTTTTTTTTTTTTCTCTGATATAATGATGACACCTCTGTCAGAAAGGTGGGGTAGAATTGTAATCCTCTGTATTTTTAACGAGTAAAAATCACTCAGAAACTGACTCTGGTTCACCTCTTTTGCCCTCTCTCTGAAGAAATCAAACATGATTAAAGACTCATTTTTATTCTCTTTGGAGTTAAGATAAATTATTGTGATGAGAGATCAATGTGTTTTAAAAAATATAAAGAATAATGACTTTAAAGAGCTCATAGACAATCTTCTGTGGTTGATTTCCTCCTTCAAGATTTATTTCATTAACTAGTCTTCTAAAAGTTTTTTGATGTAAGACTGGATCTATACTGAATGTATCAGTCTATCAAAAAACTGTAAAAATGACAAATTTACAATTAAAAATAAAAAAGTAAACATTTAGAAGATTTATTCATACCTATTTCTTGTAGCAATCACTATTTCTTTTTCATTTATAGCACTATAATTTATTGTTAACAATCACTTAAAACCGACATGAAACCTCATCCATGATAAGAGAAACAAAAGTGTAATTCCCAAATGTTGAAGGAAAATCATTCTTATGCATTTATGAAGGTGATTCAAGTCCAAAAATCTGCGGGAATTTTCAGTAACTGATTTTCTAATGCCCTTCATCAGCACATTCAGTGCTAATGTCATATGCTGTCAGCAGTCAAATTGCCTTTTGTCAGATTATCTTATGAATGCAAAACGTGTGTGAGTCTTTGTAGGATGAGGCCCTAGACCATCTAAAGAGCATGTTTATTTTCTGTAGTTCTGACAGGTTTTATATCCCTCCAGTTACAGGAATACCTGAAGGTTTGAAGGATGTGTCAGTAAGAGAAAACAGGGCGGGGGGGGAAGCAGGACAAAAATCCCCCAAAATTTCAAAATTTTACTGAACAGCTCAAGTCTTCCCTCAGATAAAAATATTGTCAAATTATAGACATTTTGCAAGAAGGGAGTCACCAGGCTTTCATCAACAAGGTGCAGGTGCTAAATCTTCTGGCTGGAGAAGGATAAAAAAACAACAGAATGTTTTGCTTACACACAGAGCCAGTAATTTCTGGACTTTCTGTTCTTGGAATGAAGCATAGATTATAAACTTAGGCAGAATTTTCTAGAGAATCATTAAAGACTCAACCACCAGTCTTCACCTAGCTGTAACTATAAGAGAATGTTATCTTACATTCCCAAACACTTCTGCAGAGCTTATGGCATGGAAAGCACACCACATCCACTCACTACTTTCTCTGCATGTCTTCTGATATGAAGACTGAGAAGATAATGAGGAAAAAACATCTCTTTTCTTTCATTCTCTTACTAAGTATGAGAAGCAGTATCCTGTTTTTCATTAAGTGATAACTTAATGTGGCAGTTTAGTCTGCTTTTCCATTTAAACTGTCCATCACACTCTAACCCATTTGTGTGTCATTCTTTTGCCCCTCTTGGGGCAATAGAGGATCTCTCCAGCTCTAAACCAGGACACTTAAATATTTCCTTCCCACTGTAAAGAAGGAAAATGACAGGAATGCAAAAATATTTCTCTTTACACAGAACAGGTGACAGGAGATTTTTGTCCTTGCTGCTCTAGACAGTAACATATATGATGATGATGAAGCACATACAGATGATATTACAGATTAGGATGCTAGGCCCTAATTCCAAAGCACAAGATAAATAAAAAGTTCTGATAGAATTCATACAAAATTATCTTTTGAACTCTAATAGTACTTTATGGCATGTTCTAATGGTTCTATATCAAAGTGCTCTACCAATAACTGTTGTCATTTACACACTTAGGAAATTTCCACAGAAAAAATATGGCAAGTAAAAATTCCAGAACTGGCACTTTCATAAACATACCAGCTATCAAGGCATATTTGTTAGCATTGTGCATTGTTTCCAGGAAGAAACACAGAACAGAAACATTCAGGTTGGTTGGAAAAGACCCTCAGAATCATCAAGTCCAACTGATAACACTACTCTACAAAGTCCACCCCTCAACCATATCCCCAAGCACCACATCCAAATGACCTTTAAACACATCCAGGGCTGGTGACTCAAACACCTCCCTGGGCAGCACATTCCAAAGCCTCACCACTCTTTCTGGAAAAACTTTTGTGTATCATTCCATGGAGTCTGCAGGGAGGCTCACACAGCATTTTAGTTCTAAATCTTGTGTACTCTCAGCTTAAAAGCCCTATTACTAGGCCTGAAAAACAGGATTAGATTAGTATTGGATGAACCTCATACTTGATTTTTCTTCCTGATGTCCTGTGTACCCAGTCATAGCTTGAAGCCATTGCCTCTTATTCCATCACTAATTACCTGTGAGAAGAGACCAGCACCAGCCTCTCTACAATGTCCTTTCAGGTAGTTGTAGACAGCAATGAGGTCTCCCTTCAGCCTCCTCCCTTTCAAACTAACCATCCCCAGCTCCCTCAGCTGTCCTTAATAAGATTTATTGTCCAGGCCCTTCACCAACTTCCTTGCCCTCCTCTGCACCCTCTCCAGCACCTCCACATCTCTCCTGTATTCAGGTGCCCAAAACTGGACACAATACTCAAGATGTGGCCTCACTAGAGCTGAGTACCAGGGGACAATCACCTCCCCACTCCTGCTGGACACAGCATTTCTGATCCAAGCCAGGATGCCTTTGGCTTTCTTGGCCACCTGGGCACACTGCTTGCTCATATTCAGTTGCTTGTTCATTAGAACCCCCAGGTCCCTTTCTGCCAGACAGCTTTCCAGCCACACTGCCCCAAGCCTGTAGCACTGCTTGGGGTTGTTGTGACCCAAGTGCAGGACCTGACATTTGGCCTTGTTGAAGCTCATCCCGTTAATGTTGGCCGTTGATCCAATCTATCCAAGTCCCTCCATAAACTTTCTACCTCTATGTTTTCAAAGTAGTAGAGACAAGCAAGGTTAAAACTCTGAAATGCTATCTAGTTACAGTAGTATTTAGAAATTAAGATGCAAGTAGTACCACACCCTGGTGTTTCATACTCTTAGTTACAACTACTAAGAGTATACTGCATCACTCCTGCAATGGTTGCTGCTAAGGTCATAGCTATCCAAACCCTGGACTAGATACCTTTGCAAGCAGAGAATTCACTGTGTTCTGCTAGGTCCATCTAAGAAGGTAAGTGAGCACACACCAGATAGTCTGAACTGAGCTGTCTGATTCTACAGCCATGTCTGCAGCAATATATAAACCTGATACAATTGTTTTGAAAGGCAGTTGAATTACAGCTAACCAGGCTTCAATCCTAATTGCAGCACAACCATTTTTAAGGTAGAAAAAAAAAATATATACATAACAAGAAAATTGTCACTGCGAAATTACCAACAGGATTACAGACACAATTAACTTCCCCTGCCATCTACTCATGTGTCCCTGAGAAATGTGCTGTACTGTGACATAAAGGGGAATAACAACTTGTAAAGTGCAAACAGAAGAATTGGAAGATTCAAACCAAAATGCTTATTCCAATAAAATTCCATCCTGACAAAAGGTGTTAGAGAGGACAAAAATTGATTGCAAAATCAGGAAAGTCATCAAAGGACTGACTGAAGAATATAATGGATAGACTCATCAATGGTTATGATTGCCATCTTTCAGGTCAGCATCAGGAAATGTAAAAGCCTGAAGCAGTCTAAGGGTTTTCTCCATAAAGCACGAATTATGGACATTTTACACTGCCTTTGGCCCATCATCCAGATCTTCAGGCCGCAATAGTTTCATGGCTACATTTCTCATGAAGAGGCAAAATAGTTAAAAGTTGCATTAATTATTCACACAGGAACTGCATACTTTGCTCTATGCCAGAACCATGACAGCAAAGAAAACCTCTACAGAGGCTAGGAAAAAACATATTTTTGAGACTTTCAGAATGGACTTAACAGTCCTCAGGATGTTCCCAAGCACACTGGACTCCACAGGCATGACCTGTGGGCCTGTCACGGAGGACATGTAATTGGATACACACTTTACCTACTAGTCTGATTATCCTGCAGTGTATGACAGATCCAGAGCTGTCCAAAGCCTGCTGAACTGTAGGAATGCATTCATTTATATACAGATATTACATGGTTATTTTCTTTCCAGTAAGCTCTCTACACCTCTATCAATTCCAAGCAAAATGTTGGATGCCAAGTCACCACGGGTATGTGTCAGCATTTGTTAAACACGCTCTGCACACTCCTATTAATTTTACATTGCTGTCCTTTCACTGTTGTGGAAATGCAAATGGCAGCACATGGCATTGCCCTGTGGGGAAACAAAGGGGAAAATAATGCATATTTTAAGAATGCAGGGTTCGTTTTTCCTCCCTTCACAGACTTCTATGCATTTTCTTTTCAATTTTTTTTTTTTTTTTTTTTTTTTTTTTTTTTGCTGTATGGACAATTTCAGCACCACATCCTCCCTGTTCCTTCTCCCAGGCAGTATTTTTTTACACATGACTTATAAATCTCCAAATTTTAAAAAAGAGTGAAAGATGGGGCCTTCATGAATGGAGGATATTTTTGACAAAAATAAAGACCATTAATATTTTAAAAACAACAATAAAATCTGTCTTTCTTGTGTATCATTCCATGGAGTCTGCAGGGAGGCTCACACAGCATTTTAGTTCTAAATCTTGTGTACTCTCAGCTTAAAAGCCCTATTACTAGGCCTGAAAAACAGGATTAGATTAGTATTGGATGAACCTCATACTTGATTTTGAAAGATAAAAGGAGCATGACTCTCACAGGCAACTGTTTTTACTGTAATATGGGAAGAATTTGCAACTGAGGAGTTCTGCGGCAAATCGATGATCCCAGGGACTAAAAGCAATCAGGGATGGGAAAGCATGAGGTTAATGTGACTGCAGGGGAACCTCAAGAGGAGAGGATGAGGTAAATGTGCTGCTCTGAGGGAGCACAGTTCTAGAAATATCAAATTTGTTACATCCATCATCTCTCTGCATTTTTCTGCCCATTCCCACAGTGCCCACTCAGAATTCCTTTATCAGCAAAAGCCCTGAGTATGAAGACTCCATCCTTTTCTAGGTCCCATGGCCAGAGAAGGTTGCCCAGAAATACCTGTGCCACCTTGACTTCCACTTGATCCTTTGGTCTCAAAATCAGTGTCTCAGAAGCATTTATTTAAGAGCACAAAAGTACATAGCTGATGCATTTTTCCACATGCAACAGTTCAGATACATTTTTTTGCCTGATACCATCCATTAACAATGGAACATGAGAAATACATTTCATACAAAGGTGGCCATATCCGTACAGGGACGAGCAAAAGAACAAGTACAATAGGTAGAAATCCCAGCCAAACTGAATCTGAGTAGATATGATCTCTGAACCACAGTTCCCAGGCCATCAGGATGTGTACTGAGATTGCCATACAGCCTGGCAGGATACATGATCTTGTGGCTGGATGCTCAGCAGGATGTGAACAAAGGAAAAGGAGAAGTTATAGATGGTAACTTCTCCTTAGATTACTTAAGGTATGCTTTTCTTCTATTACAAACCTAGTCTATTCAAATTAGTCTGTCCTGCATCAAAGAGGCCCTAATTTCTTGCCTTTCTCTGTTGCATTTTATCCTCCAAAAAGAACTTTTGCCTCAATCACATCAGCTTCCACTGAGAACCAAATATCTTCCTTTTTCTGACTAACCAGTTTCTAGATGTTAGGCAGCAGCCAACTTCTTTCCCAGTATCCTACAGTTTTCTGAGGGTTAAATCAGTTTTGTGGAGGATTTTTAATAACATTCAGCTTTTATGGTAAGCTTTGAGCTTGTTATAAGGAATACATCTATCCCTCCCAGAAGTGAACAAATTAGGTTTGACATACATGATATGAAGGACTGTGCTATTCACTTCATTGCAAAACCCAACAAAAAACAAACAAACAAAACAACAACAACAAAAAATAAGCAAGAGACCAGAAAGCATAAATAATCTTTTTGGAACATGATGTGGGTGAGCGGAAAAGCTTAACTGAACAACTGCATTTCTATACAGAGTTCAAACTAAGGGGAAAAAAAAACAGTCCCTAGACTAGGTGGTCAAATCACATAAAGACTGCATGATTTATGACAGACAAGAGAAGCTAGTGAAATAGATGCCACATCTGGAAGAGATGGAAAGGTAAAATATATTGCTGTAACAGGAATAAAAGCCAGGATAATGCCCAGTGCTGGATACATGGATTCTGCTAAAACCACATCTCTTGTTAATGAAATACATTGAATAAAGAAAGAAGAAACAATGATCCACTTCCTTCAGGGTAGGAAGTACACCAGTGTTCCCCAGGTACTCTGGATGGAAGATAGTCTTTACTATAACTTTAGGAACACTCATGAATCTCATACACTTTGCCCTAAAGACTTGGTCTGTATCTCTTCCTCCACTGCAGATGCAGATGTTAGGTCACAGCTCTGTGTGCAATCATGGAGACAACTATTCACTTTGCTGTTACAGAGGATGAGATAGCATGGTTCCCTGGTTTGGAATCATAGAATCACAGAATCAACAAGGTTGGAAAAGACCTCAGAGATCATCAAGTTCGATCTATCACCCAGCACCTCATGACAACTAAACCAAGGCTTCAAGTGCCACGTCCAATCCTTTTTTGAACACCTCCAGGGACGGTGAATCCACCACCTCCCTGGGCAGCACATTCCAATGGCAGATCACTCTTTCTGTGAAGAACTTTCTCCTCACCTCAAGCCTAAACATCCCCTGGCACAGCTTGAGACCTTGTCCTCTTGTTCTGGTGCTGGTTGCCTGGCAGAAGAGACCAACCCCCACCTGCCTACAGCCTCCTTCCAAGTAGTTGTAGAGAGCAATAAGGTCTGCCCTGAGCTTCCTCTTCTCCAGGCTAAACAATCCCAGCTCCTTCAGCCTCTCCTCATAGGGCTTGTGCTCAAGGCCTCTCACCAGCCTCGCTGCCCTTCTCTGGACACGTTCAAGTATCTCAATGTCCTTCTTAAACTGAGGAGCCCAAAACCAGACACAGTACTGAAGGTGTAGCCTAACCAGTGCTGAGTACAGGGCAGAATTTCTTCCCTGCTCCTGCTGGCCACACCATGCCTGATGCAGGCCAGGATGCCATTGGCTCTCTTGGCCACCTGGGCACACTGCTGGCTCATGTTCAGCCTACTGTCAACCAGTACCCCCAGGTCCCTTTCTGCCTGGCTGCTCTCCAGCCACTCTGACCCCAGCCTGTAGCTCTGCATGGGGTTGTTTTAGCCAAAGTGGAGCACCTGGCACTTGGATTTGTTGAATGCCATCCTGGACTCTGCCCATCTGTCCAGCCTGTCAAGGTCCCTCTGCAGAGCCCTTCTACCTTCTAACAGATCCACACCTGCCCCCAGCTTGGTGTCGTCTGCAAATTTACTGATGATGGACTCAATCCCCTCATCCAGATCATCAATAAAGATATTGAACAGGATGGGGCCCAGCACTGATCCCTGGGGGACAGCACTAGTGACAGGCTGCCAGCTGGATGTGGCACCATTCACCACCACTCTCTGGGCTCTGCCTTCCAGCCAGTTCCTAACCCAGAGCAGAGAGCTCCTGTCCAAGCCACAGGCTGACAGCTTGGCCAGGAGTTTGCTGTGGGGGACAGTGTCAAAGGCCTTGCTGAAGTCCAGGTAGACTACATCCACAGCCTTTCCCACGTCCACCAGGCAGTCACCTGCTCATAGAAGGAGATCAGGTTGGTCAGGCAGGACCTGCCCCTCCTAAATCCATGTTGGCTGGGCCTGATCCCTTGGCCATCCTGCAGGTGCACTGTGATTGCCCCCAAGATGATCTGTTCCATAACCTTGCCTGGCACTGAGGTCAGGCTGACAGGCCTGCAGTTTCCAGGTTCCTCCATCCAGCCCTTTTTGTGGATGGGTGTCACATTGGCCAGCTTCCAGTCATCTGGGACCTCTCCATTGAGCCAGGACTGGTGGTAAATGATGGACAGTGTCTTACCCAGCTCATCTGCCAGCTCTTTCAGTACCCTTGGATAGATCTCATCTGGTCCCATGGACTTGTGAGGATCCAAGTGGCTCAGCAAGTCCCTAACTACTTCCTCCTGGATTACAGGGGAACTATACTGTTCCCTGACCCCATCTACCAGTTCAGAAGGCCAGTTATCCTGAAGTCCTTCTGACTTGTTGTTGAAAATGGAGGCAAAAATGGTATTTAGTACCTCAGCCTTTTCCTCATCTTTGGTTACAATATTCCCCTCCAAGTCCAAGAAAGAGTGGAGGGGTTCTTTGCCCCTCTTTTTGGCAATAATATATTTATTAAAATTCTTTTTATTGTTTTTCACAGCAGTGGCAAGTTTGAGCTCTAACTGGGATTTTGCCTTTCTAATTTTTCTCCTACATGACCTAACAACATCCTTAAACATATCTCGAGTTGCCTCCCCCCCTTTCCAAAGGCAACACACCCTCTTTTTTTCCCTTAATTCCTTCTAAAGATGCTTGCCCATCTAGGCCAGCCACCTTCCCCACCAGCTCATCTTTCAGCACATGGGCACAGCCTGTTCCTGTGCCTTCAAGAGCTCCTGCTTGAAGTAGGTCCAACCATCCTGGACCCCTTTGTTCTTAAGGGCTGCTACTCAGGGTACTCTCCGATTTAGTTGCTTAAATAAGGTGAAGTTTGCCCTGTGGAATTCCAAAATAAGGGTTCTGTTATTGCTGCTCCTTATTTCCCTGCATATTGAAAACTCCACTATCTCATGGTCACTGCACCCTAGGCAGCCTCCTACCATCACATCTCCCACCAGCCCTTCTCTGTTTGAGAACAGCAGGTCAAGCAGGGCCTCACCCCTGGTAGGCTCACATAACATCTGCATCAAGAAGCTGTCCTCCATACACTCCAAGAACCTTCTAGACTGCCTCCTCTCTGCTGAGTTAAGTTCCCAGCAGATGTTTGGCAGGTTAAAGTCACCCACAAGGACAAGGTCTGATGATCTTGAGACAGCCTCCAGCTGCTTATAGAATATTTCATTGACCACTTCATCCTGCTTGGGTGGTCTACAACAGACTCCGACCAGGATGTCAGTTTTGTTAGCCCTCCCTCTGATTTTAACCCACAGGCACTCAATCCTTTCATCATCTACCTCAAGGTCTGTGGTGCCAAGAGATTGCCCAATACACAGGGCCACCCCTCCTCCTCTTCTCCCTCACCTGTCTCACCTAAAGAGCTTGTAACCATCCAATGCAGTACTCCACTTGTGTGAGTTGTCCTACCACGTTTCTGTAATGGCAACTACATCATAGTTTTGCTGATGAACCAAGACTTCCAGTTCCTCTTGTTTATTACCCATACTGCATACTTTGGTGACATGCACTTCAACTGGGCTGCTGATTTCTCGACTAACTCTAGTTTATGTCCCTCTCTCTCCTCTCCAGAGAGACTGGTTTCGTCACCCACCCCCTTCAAACCTAGTTTAAAGCCCTCCCAATGAGGGCAGCAATCATCAAACAGAATCATAGATAGAATGGTTTAAATTTGAAAAGCCCCTCTAAATCATCAAGTCCAGACATAAACCTAACAGTACCAAAGAAAGATGACTTCTGATTTTTCATTTGCATGGCATATTAAGGATCTGTTCAATATTCACTGTACCTAATAGATGCTTTGCAACTAATTTCAGAGATAGTACAAGCTATGTCAGTGAACCAGTGACCACCCTCAGTGTAAAAAATTTCTTCCTTCTACCTTGTGTAAATCTTCCTCTTTTAGTTTAAAACCATCACCCCTTGTCCTGTCACAACAGACCCTGATAGAAATTCTATCATCTTTCTTATTGCCCCTTCAGGCATTAAAAGCCTGCAAAACTTCTCTCTGGAGCCTTCTCTTCTCCAGGCTGAACAATCCCAAACCTCTCAGCCTGTCTTCGTTTGAGAGGTGTTCTAGTCTCTTCATCATCGCTGTGTCCTCCTCTAGAACCTCTCCAACAGTTCCTTGTCTTTCCTGTGCTGAGGACTCCAAAGCTGGACCCAGAACTGTAGGTGGGGTCTCACCAGAGCAGAATAGAAAGGCAGAATCACCTCCCTGGACCTGCTGGGCATCTAGGTTATTGGTGCACATAGCTGGCTCATATCCAACTTTTCAGACAGAAAAAAGCTCAAGCACATACCCCTGGGTCCATCTGCTGGACTACACAATTCCACTCAGCTCCGAATAAGGCAATTAAGCTCTAGAGAGGAGTAAAACATAACCCTGACTTAATTTATAACAGATTGGTCCCTAAGTATCTTATTACTTAGCATACTGGTAATTTTACTTCCCATTAGAAATGCCTGGATCTCCCTAAAAACTCTGTAGTCTTTTGGTTCCAGAAAAGAAAAAAAAAAAAAAATCAGTTGCAGTTTGGAATAATATTTGCACATTTCAGACTAAGAAATGGGGGGGGGGGGGGGGGGGGGAGAAGTGTGGGGGAAAAGAAAATAAAGATGGGGGGAAAAAATAAAAAGCACTGAGCAGACTATGTTCTTTTATAACTGGAGATGCTAGCTCACACTACAGATGCTGTTTTTAAGCTGGCCAGCTACCAAAGCAAATATGAGAAGGGACAGATTAGCATCCCTTTTCCACTGCTAACAGAAGGTCACAAAGGACTTCAGTAGTAGTCAGAAGAACCAGCTCCTCAGTCCTGTAGCTGAAAACCATGACTGGAAGAGGTCTAGGACTAGCAGTGAAGGCATGCTACTAATTCTAATTCAGAACTAATTACATCAGCAAGAGACATCTTACAGGCAGAGGTCTCTGCAGGGAATCACAGAATCACATAAGCAGCCAGGTTGGAAGAGACCTCCAAGGTCATCAAGTCCAACCAATCACCCAACCCTATCTAAGGAAGGATATCAGGGGGGAAGAGAAGGGTGAATTTGCTACCATCTGTACTACAATTCTATTTTTTTTAACCCTTGGGGAAGGAATACAGATTTAACTTTAAAAATACAAATAAATAAAAGATAATTTTGCTACAGATTTTATTGAGATCAACATTTTATTTCACATTTGTCTCTCCTGAAGATAAAGGTATTTAATTTCCTGCCATAAATCCTCATGGTTCAGATGTTTAGCATGCGTTTTTAGAGGGAAAAAACAAAAACAAAAACAAAAACAAAAACAAAAACAAAACCAAGCAGCTTCTTGGCACATACACAAATTGTCTAATTTTTTTTTTAATTAAATAATAAAAATAAAAAGCCCAGAGGTTAAGGATGCTGCCACCTGATGAACAGCCTTGTCTACTCAGAACGGCTGCCAAAGCTCTTTCATATTTTTAATTGGAATGATAAAGCAGAAATTTGTTACAGTATGACACCATAATCTTTCTTAAAATATCTTAAAAATGGTGCTCAGTTTTAATATTTCTCAGTTCTTCATCAATTCTATATCTCAAAAAAATGCTAATAGCATTTACACTAATAGGCTTTGGATAAAGTTAAAAGGTACTAAATTTTAAAATAAGTGAATCAAGTATTTTCTCTGTCATAAAATATGGAGTCCAGGATTCTCAGGATTTCAAAAATAATAATGCATTAAAAATATTAATATGAAAACTATTTGTATTCCTTTTACACTTTTTTTCCTCTAAATTTGAAAAGTTTCATAACAAAGATATTTGGCATGCATATTCCTCACTCCCTTAGGCATGATATTTTGCTCATATCTAAAATAGGTTTTTACAGCTTGTAGTAACAAATTTTCTAATTTTTTTTTTTTTAAATCAATACAGTGTTTTAGAGACATAACCTTAATTCATTCATAACTGTTGGGAACTTCAACCATGGAGACAAAGCCAGGACTCATTCATTCCCTTAAGGTCCTTCTTTTAGTTTCCTTACGGGCTCCAGCAGCAGAATATTTTCTCAGATACAGACTTTTGAGTTTGTGTATAATCTACATCAAGTATACAAGTATACAAGTATATACAGGGATTGGCAGGAAAGAGGGTGACATGAACATTCAGGAAACAGGTAAAATTAAATCAGCATAGCATAGCAAAAATACAATTTTAATGCCTGGAAACAGGTGCTGAGACCTGATTTTAGAACACTGGTGCACAAACTGCTTGCAATTTCCCTCTTGGAGATGGTGTCCTCTACCCAGTCACTAGAAAGGCATGAACACCTGCTCTGCTGGTGAACAGGTCAGTCTATTTATGACTCTTCTTCAAATATTTAAAGTATTGCATGGGATTGAGTTGCAAATTTTCCTTTCTTAACCTCTTCATCATGTTTGGGGATTACGTGATTGAAATTTCAAAAATTTTGAAGACATTTTTAATAAACTGTGTAAAAATGTTTAGTATTTTAAACAAGCAAAATCATATAAAGAGACAATAAAATTTAATTATTCTTTTAAAAGGAAACACAGTGAAACTCATTTTAATTATATGGTAGACAACAAAATGCTTCTCTTCTGCCAGTTCCAGAAACTTAACTACCAAAGAAGTTTAAACATTTATTTGGATATTTTCAACTGCTTTAATACATATGCATAAGGTAATTGGTTTCTTGCTAGTCTGATTGTAGTAATTTATCTTGTATACCATGAAAATAAAAAGAGCTCCTGGGTAGTTTGAATCGTCTGTCAATGAAGATTATTTGGGAGAAAAAGTCTATTCTCCACCAATGCTGAGGAAATTAATACTTAAATAAGGTTAGTATATCCAAATATATTTAATCATTTAAAATTTAGCCACTAAAAATATTTCATCACCACAAAAAAACTAGTGGCAGTGACTCATCTAAGAACAAAAAGGTGAAAGCATAAATTGCTGGGATAGAAAGGCATCTTGAAGAAACTTTATCATAATACCAACTCAGTAATAGTAATGATAGCAGTATCAAAAATAATGGTGATTTTTTAATAATAATATCTGATGCCTTCTTGTATCACAGGCCAGTGTTGAGTGGATGTCATGCAGATTTTAACTCCTCTTTAGAGGAGCCTTAGTTTCTCCCACTCTTCCTTCTGGAGTGGGACTTTGTGAATCACCTGCCTGTAGCATGATGTTTCACTGGGCATTAGTCCACAAGGTATAGAGAGACTAGTACAAGTCCATAACACATAATGTGATCGTTCACAACACTGTGAACATTTTTTTAGTACTAACATGATGAAAGGTTAAAACTGATCTGACCTCCTGGGTAACCCAACTGACATCAACAAAGTGATCTGAGCAGATGTGCTTTTCTGTCATTTCTCTGAATTCAGTGAAAATTATACTTGACCAAACACTGTCTGCAGAAGTGCAAATGAGAACACACCACACACTATAGAGATGTATCAAAACAGATCACTTACTGAGACACTCAACACATTAGCAAGTTTCTGACTTTCATAAAATTGTTAAAGCAGAAGTAAGGAAGACCTCTGGGCATTTGTCTCACATTAAAAGTGTTGTGTGTCTATCAAGTAAGTTTAATAAGGATTCTGTCTGCTGACAACTACAATACTCAATTCTTCAGCTGTCAAGAAATCTCCCTGAAAGCAGTGTCTCATTCACAGACAAATTGGAAGTTTTCATAATCACCAGTTAAACCAACACAAAATATATGCTTGACAGCTAATTTTTCACCCCTGTGAATCTCACCAGTTTCCTTGGGACCTCTGTCAGAAAAACTTTTTAAACTCAAATATATTATTTTCTCATTTTTCAGTTTCTTTTACTACTTCAGCAGCACTTTTGGCTCATCTGGTGGGGCTAAAACCACTTGCTGCTGGTAGATTAACATAGATAGATTGCATTTGCTGCTCTAAAGTATGGAGGTTTTTTATTCTTTTTTCTTATGGGGAGGGTAAATAGTTACCTTTATAATGTCTAATTTGAGGACCATTTCTGCAGGTTCAGTTTTCTATGGGTTTTATCATATTACCAAATTCGGTCAGTAGAGGATCCACTGCTACTTAATACATTCCAGTTTGAGAAATAAGGAGACAGCATTATCCTGTCCTGCCAGACAGTACTTATTAATTGGTGATTAATTTAATTAAAATTAAGCATACGTAGTGAAAAACACTCTTATGAGAACTGTGTATACTCTTGCTGCTTCTCACTTGTTAAACATGGGAGTGAGATGTATGCATGTGCAGATACATGTATGTATACAGGTAAATGATACTTTAAAACAAAAGTTGCAATTAAAACTAATATTCTAAATTTTCATATTTTGCTTCTGACGTTTTTTTTTTAAATGTTGGCACCCATATAAAGAATAATGTCCTCTACCACCATATTTCTATAGAATCCAGAAGAATGTTTTAGTTTATTTTGCTATTAGAGGGGAGGGGCAGTAATGCTGACTGCAACAAAAAAGCCAGGAATCTCTCTTACCTCTGGCTAGCAGAGCAGAATAGAGACAGTCTCCCATGGAAGAGGGGATGCCAAGTGAAATTCATACTAGCTCCTGCCACAAAAGTTCACAGGTAAGTATGCTAAAATGAATTATAGTTTGGAATCTCTCCATGTCCCTTCATGTCCCTTCTCTCAGAATTATTCCTCATTGTGTAAAATACTTACATTTTCAGTCAGAAAGATCAAGTGAACAAAAATATGGAATGATGCTAGAAACGTGTGCATGAGGTGTTTGTTTGAGGGGCAGACAGCAAAGTTCTTAGGGCAGTAACTTTCAAGTGTTTCACTCAAAGTGAGTGTGCTTTAAATGACAAAAATTATGTTTTAAACTTTTAACTTGGAAGTTCTGCAGGAAAATGGACATCAAGGTTTAAATCATCCCAAAATGAAGAGTGTTATTGGACACATCTTCCTATTTGATTGTCAGTCATAACAATACTGAAATAAAAAGCATTGACACTATAGCCTCTCATTTTTGCAGATTCTTCTGAGATCATTTCAACTGCTTGGCTCTCATTACAGATTTGTGAAACAAAAATAGAACAGGCTTTTTACAGACTGAAAGAAGAGAGCTGCGAACCCATCTCTGTTTTCAACAAATCAGTTTTCAATATCATTCCCTCTAAACCCTTGTTATGGTTTTACTCAGCCAGTGGATGAGTTCCAACAGCCTGCACTAACAAGATTCATCCCCATGATCAGGAGTGAGAGAAACACAAAAGAGGTAAGGAGAGTTTAATGGAATAATACAGTGTAGAATACCTTAAATGGCAGAAAAGCACAGCAAAAAGCAGAAGCAAGCGAGCAGCCCCCTCAAGTCCAGTCAGCAAAAGCAGAAGATAACCCAACAACCCAAGCTGGAAGCCAGAAGCAACCCCAGAAACAGGAAGCCCCTCTTGTTACAATCTGAACTACAAGTCCCATGACCCTTTGCCTCAGACAGCCCTTTCCATAGGAAACAGGACATGTCAGAGGTTACAGGCTGATCTCCAAGCCTCACCACCATTTGCTCTGGGCAGCGCTTTCATTTTAAACCTGGCATGATGTCAGCATGGTATTGAATATTCCTCAGCAGATTCAACTGGCTGAACCCATGACAACCCTTCAGAGGTGGCAGAAAAGGATGGATACATAATCTAGGACAAACTGTTGTTTTCCTCTCTCCTTCATTTAACTTGGATTATATTGACATTCTATGAAATTATGTCCAAGTGGGTAGATGAGGGAAGAGCAGTGGATGTCTTATATCATGACTTCAATAAGCTTTTGATACTGTGTCCCATAACATCCCCATAGATAAGTTCAGGAGATGTGGCATAGATGGCTGCTCAGTAAGGTGGATTGAACACTGACTCCACAACAGAGTTCAGAGGGTCCTGTAAGTTTGCAAACCTGGACATTGCCCAGGCTTGTCCAAGGGTACATGTTGCATGTGATGCATGTGTGCCTGACCTTGTGACACACCTATGGACTCTGCGTGCATCGGGCCATGTTTCGGCAAACTTGATTCTATAGGTTAAGGCATCGTGTTTCTATCTTATCTTTCTCTTTCACCATTGGCCATTAATTGTCTTCAACATTATTAATATAAGCTGAGATGGTAAGCAAGTTGCCTTGTTTAGCCGGAAAGCAACAAGAGCTGAACTGCTACTGAAGCCACAGCTGAAAATTCTTTACCAGCAGGCGAGCCTCGCTGTGCAAACCAGCAGGCAATCACAACCAGTGGAGAACACCAAGCTGCAGCCCACCGGCCCGCCCCATCAGCCTTCTTGCCTGAAATGTGCCAAGGGATGCATTCCCAGAGAGAAGCAAAGCCACAAATCCTGGAAGCCTTTTCCCCAGTGACAAACACCTTCCTTGCAATGCACAAGGGGATGCGTCCTCCAGACAGCAAAGCTGCAAACCCCTGGAAGCTCTTTCCAGCACAGTGCTCCACATGGTGGACTGCCGTCTTTGCTTTGTTTACACATGCAAATTCAAACATGCACCATATTTCTTGGATTATGATTGTAGGGTCCAGAAAGATACCAGGCTAAAGCAGCAAGCCATGAATAAACCTGGCAAATCTAATTGTATAAGTCTCTGTTAAAAGGTTGTGTTGCCAAACCACTTTCTTAAGCAGACCCTAGAGTTTCTGCTGTGGGCAAAGCCAGCATTTGTACCTTCTCCTCTCCAGGCTGAACAGCCGCAATTCTTTAAGCCTGCTTTCACAGGAGAGGTGTTCCAGCCCTCTGATTATTTTTGCAGTGCTCTTCTGGCTCCAGCAGGTCCATGTCTCTCTTGTACTGGGGGCCCCACAGCTGTACATAGGACTCCAGATGAGGTCTCACCAGAACAGAGTAGCAGAATTACCTCTATCGATCTTTGCTCTGTGCCTAGAAAAGACCATACCAATCTTTTGCAAGACAAATATCTACTAGTGCTAGCAGCATATTCCCAGTTCCTTTTTTGCCTATTCTTGCTGTCATCCAAGACAAGACTTGGCACATGGCCATGCTTAATTCTGCTCACCTGATCCCTCAGCACAACAGAGCACCAGAACTACCTTATCTTCCAATAGCAGAATTCTCTACTCTATGAAGTTACCAGTGGTGCTATTAATCAAATTATCCTAGTTTTTTTCAATACAAAGCTTGAGATGATTCAGTATATTATGGAAGGAATATCTGCAGTATCTGAAACACTTAAACTGTTAGCTTCACAGTTCTAGCATTGTAGTCTTCAGTGTACACTGAAGAGTCAGTCTCTGTTAAACAGAGTAATACCCAGCAGGAACAACACATTTTTAATGGACATGGATAATGGATTTCTAAGAAGAATGGGTGGTGTCACTTATTTTTGCATAGAATGCATATCCCTGTAGAAGTTAGGGAGGTGTCCTAAAACTGGGTATAGAAGAA
Organism: Indicator indicator; assembly: GCF_027791375.1. Taxonomy (NCBI): domain Eukaryota; kingdom Metazoa; phylum Chordata; class Aves; order Piciformes; family Indicatoridae; genus Indicator; species Indicator indicator. The sequence goes on along the minus strand of NC_072053.1, from coordinate 3,987,318 downwards.
ACCAGTCTAAACCAGATACAGAGGTTGATCTTCATCTCTTCAAAAAGTAGAGAGAAAAAAAATAATAGATTTTGGAAAAAATGGGAAAAAACAAAGATCAAAATGTACCAAGAGTATTTTGTACTGCTTTTATTGCACTAGGCTGGTTTGAAATCTGTGCTTATTCATGGAGTAAATAACTTCCTTCAGAAACCACATAATTTGTATCTGTACATCCTTCTGTGATCTGGGAAAGACTAAATTTTGGTCCTATTCTTCAGTTCTTTGTGCACAAATACCTGAAATATTCTTTCACCATCTCACTTCTAAAACTTTTTTTTGGTCCATTCAGTACAATCCTCTTCTGGTCACTGTAAAATCTTATTAGGTAGGACTACAGCTGTTTTTTCAATCTGCACTGCCCCAAAATAACTACTACAAAACTAAAACATTCTAACAGTTCTTACATTTGTTTCCTTAATTGAGACTTACTGTTTTTATCACTTTTCTATTTTGAAACAAATGAAGAGCAACTGAAGGAGCTGGAGTTGTTCAGCTTGAAAAAGAGGAAACCGAAGGGAGACCTCATTGCTCTCTACAACTACTGGAAAAGATGTTGTGGGGAGGTTGGTGCTGGTGTCTTCTCACAGGTAATTAGCAATAGAACACTGTGACTGAGAAGGTTTGCACAGGGAATTAGGGGAAAAAATTTCACAGAAGGAGTGCTCAGGCATTGGAATGGACTTCCTGAGCAGGTGGTGGAGTCACCAACCCTGGACTTGTTTAAAGGTCATTTGGATGTGATGTTTGGGGATGTGGTTTAGGGGTGAACATTGCAGAGCAGGGTTATCAATTGGACTTGATGATCCTGAGGGTCTTTTCCAAACTGAATGTTTCTGTGATTCTGCAATATATATAATTTGTATATATATAAAACTTGAAAAACTCAAGCAAGAGAACTTGGTGTACAGTAACTTACTATATTCTAATTACTCTCCAATTTCTAAATAATTTCTTAACTTCAGCTAGCATTGGAGAAAATAAAAAAAAAAAAACTAAATAGGAAGATCTTTCCCTCTAACTAAAACTTGTGTCTTGCTCTAGCGAAATTTTTGCATAGAAAAAAATCGTTAATCGTCAAAAATTAAATATACAGTTCCCTAAGGAAAGTAAGTAATTAATAGTCTCAGGCCATTTTGCAGATAACAAATATGCAAAATTTTAAACTTCAGATTGCTGAATTGAGGGAAAAAACCCACACTTCAGTGATCATGCTGTTGTTTCTGATAGCCAGAAGTTGCCAGAGAAAAGATAACTTCCCCATCAGCCTTCAAATAGTTCTATGATAGCTACCTGATATTAAAAAATCTGACTTTTTATAAACAGAAATCATGTATTTAATAATACAGGAAAATCATATACTTGTCTTGCAGGTTGCTGTGGTGGAAGGTATGGCAAACCTGCACTTCACAACTACTGGTGATTTGAGGAAATTAGATTATGCGGGTTGTAGCCCTCTTCTTCTCTCTAGGTTGATCAGGTACTGTCTTACACACAATTGACTGGCTTCCTTCCTTTAACTCAGCCTTCAAGGGAGGGATGTTCACCCCTCCCCTAGTACTTTCTTCTACCCATACAACAGGATTTATTTTCCGTCTCTTCTTTTGTCACCTTAAATAATGTTACTGTCATGCACTGCCCTTCTGTATTCACCTTGAGTTGTCTTACAAACATCCATTCATCAACCCCCTGCTGACCTCCAGGGGCTGTAGGGGGTGGTTTCCTGCCACTTTCTTTTCTCTGATCATCTTTTCCTCAAGGTCCATTAAAGATGGAGCATTAGGGATTGGTCTGGAGATAATCTTTTGCCCTGACCATGTCTTTACAAGTTTTTCTAATTTTGGGGTTGGAAGCCTGTCCATTAGGTCTCGTGGGATGCCCTTCTGAGGCCCTAGTTGCCACTAATCCTATCAGGTTAAGGATCTCTCTTCTCTGAAACTGTCCTAGTGTGGACCCAAGTCCTGGCCTTTCCTAATTGATGGTCACTGGCCATTAGCCAGATCTGCAGCCCATATGGCCCTAATTTCAGTTCTTTGGGCAGACCACCAATGGGACTTTGCTTCTTCCCTAAACAAATCAATTCCTGGACTACCTCTCCCCATGTCCACACCTGCCTTCCTGACTGCTGACAGTCAGGAGTCACTATTCCCTCTACCCTCTCTCCTTCAGGGGTGTTTAAAATCTTTCCCTGTAATGGGATACTGGTGGGTTTTAGAGAGTCAGGAAGTCCCCAGGTTAAGGGAGTCATTCTCTCTGGGTTACTACTGGGAGAGCTCAGGTTGGGCTTGAATTCCTGATCATACACATTTGCATACAAACAGATTTCTGCACACTCTGCACTAGCTGTTCAACCATGCCTGTTATGGCCAGAGGATCTCCTCTTTCCAAGGGATTCAGCCCTCTAAGCCAATACGCAACCCTCTGAGTTAATGAACACAAGGCTCACTGATTGTGGGTAGTTAGGAACACTCCCAGACCCCAGTATTCTTCTGCCTCCTTTTCTGAAAACAGAATTCCATCCCCTCCTGACAGGGACACTCTCCATTTGTATTCCATCTCTTTCCTTTGGGGTTCTTGCAACGTCCTTTTTTAACTTCGCTAATTCAGTTGCTGTAAATGACACTTTGGTGACAGCCTGGGGATGGTCATCATCACTGTCCTCGCAAAAATGCTCTGTTTTAACCAGTGGGTACATATAAGAGGTACTCTCAATGGTTTCTTTTGCCTTCTGCAAGTCTCCCTGTGCATAAATTTACCTTAATTCCCTCCTTTGAAGGCTTCATCTCTCCTTGTGTATCTGCTTCCCTCAAAAGTTGATTCCTCAATGCCTCCTTCAAGATTGCCTTTTGGTCCCTTTCCTCCATCAGTGACTATTTTCCTCTAATTGCTCCTGCAGGGTCCTTATCACTAATAGATTATTTGTGCTTGCAATGTCATTATCACTGTTTTCAGGGAGTCTATCACAGCATCAGTTTGACAAAGCTACCTTCCATTGCTGCTGCTAGACATGCTCCCAAAACTCACACAAATTGCAGCTTTTCCCAGTTTGAATCTAACCTCTTTCTGTAACACCCATATCCTATCCACCACACTCTGTGGTTGAAACCTGTGTTTTTCTGCCCAGTCTTGTCCCTGAACTGAGGGATGGGATTGGTGCACTTCCAAAAGATCATACACTTTGTCTATCCCATCGGCTGACTTCTGGACAGACATGATTCCTGTGAGGGCAAATTTGTCCTGCAGAGGCCACACCTTAATATCCACTAGTCCCTCTTCACCTACAGGAGGACACACCTTAAATTAGTTTCAGATTCTTAATTGGACACCTAGTAATCTGGGGCAATACCTTTCCTGGTGGGGCCACACATTAGCACTGTTCCCCTTTTAGGTTACACCTAAATTGGGCACTTTCTGTTTCCCAAGTATCCTGTCCCTGATGCCAGTTAGTAATATCATGATCCAGATGTAACAGATGTTAAACCCCCTTAACCTTCCAGCTTGTCCTGAGGTTTTAGAGATGCTGGGCATTGCTGGGCTTAACTCCGGAGTGCTTTCCAATTGAATCTTTTACAGTGACTTAACGTTCTTGGGAACAGAATTGAGGCCCAAATGGAGCCAAGTGCCAAACTGCTTTATTTGATAGGCAACAGGCATAGCTGCCATAGCGATCCACCATACTGTGACACCTTTTATAGCTTCATGGTGCTGTTGAAAATAGCCACTCACCCTGATTAGGGAGTAGAGCACAGACCCGGTGCTACAGTCTCTCTCCATCCACCCTGTCACCAGGGAGTCTCCAGGGTCTCAAAGTCCCTCAGCTGACCCCAGGAGGCTAAGGCCAGGCTACTTGTGTCTCAAATGATTCTCCTAATAATGTTGAGCCACATCTATAATAATTTCCAGTCCCTTACACCCTGCCCTGTGGGGACAATCACAGAGACAGGACAGAGCTCCCTTGGGAAAGCAGGACAGAGATGCTGCCCATCACTCCAGTGGGATGTGGCACCCACGCTCGCTTACGAGAAGGTGACAATGCAGGAGCCAGAGGGCCAGATGAGGATGAGGGAGTTGGTGCCCTTGTCCTTCTCCTCATGGGTGGCATCTCCAGCTGTGCCCTGCTCACTGGTCAGCACCTGCAGCTGCCCCAGGGCCAAGCAGAGCTTGAGGCATGGAACACTGCCATGTCTGCAGAGAGGAATGACAGTGAGTGAGCTGCTACTTTTCTTTCCAGCAACGTTGCCAAGCTGCTTTTAGTCACAACTATCTGAGGATGTGTTCTGGGATGCTTCATGCCTCTATCAGTGTCACACACAGCAGGTCCCAGCCTCTTTCTGCAGCTGTCCTGGTGTCACTGCTGTGAGGGTGAGAAGGGCCTGTGTGCTCCAGCCAAGGCAGTTGTCCAAGTGGTAAGGCTCTCTTTTGGTATGGGTCAGGAAGAAAGTCCACCCTAGCAACAAAGTCCAGAGATGGATTTTCCAGAGATCTCCATCTTTTTTCTTTTGTCCTTCATCTCTTTCACACCAACTTTGCTCTTTGCTTTTTTGAGGGAGGTGATTCTCCCCCTCTACTCTTCTCTAGTGAGACCCCACCTGGAGTACTGCGTCCAGTTCTGGAGCCCCTATTACAAGAGGGATACAGACATGCTGGAATGTGTCCAGAGAAAGGTCACCAGGATGATCAGAGGGTTGGAGCATCTTTCTTATGAGGAGAGACTGAGAGAGTTGGGGCTGTTCAGTCTGGAGAAGAGAAGGCTCCGAGAAGACCTTATTGTGGCCTTCCAGTATCTGAAGGGGGCCTAGAAGAAAGCTGGGGAGGGACTTTTTAGGGTGTCAAGTAATGATAGGACTAGGGGGAATGGAAAAAAACTAGAAATGGGTGGTTTCAGATTGGATGTTAGGAAAAAGTTTTTCACCATGAGATTGGTGAGACACCGGAACAGGTTGCCCAGGGAGGTGGTGGGAACCTCATCCCTGGAGGTGTTTAAGGCCAGGCTGGATGTGGCTCTGGGCGATCTGATCTAGTGTGAGGTGTCCCTGCCCATGGCAGGGGGTTTGGAACTATATGATCCTTGAGGTCTCTTCTAACCCTAACAATTCTATGATTCTATGATTCACACAACCTCTGGGTATAAGGCAGTGGTTGGCACTCTCTTTTAGCCCCCATCATGTAAAATATCTGAGAGAAACCCCAAGGAGCTGAGCTGAGCAGTGCAGCCATGGGGGTTGCAAACACATCCTGCCCACTCCCCACTCTTCCTGGAATGCTGAAGACAGACAGCAGAGGGAAGAAAGCTGCCCTTCTGCCTGCTCCAGCCAGCCTTGTCCTCTTGGCTCCAAATGCATGAACCTAAATCAGGAGAAGCTAAAAACAAAACCCCAAACTGTTGGCTGACTTTCTGCAGAAGGGAAAGAAGGGAGGGTGAGAAAGAAGGAAAGAAAGAAGTTGGAGAGAGAAAGGGTGAGCTGCACTCTGCAAGCTGTGGTAGGAGAGAGCTTCCAGGACTGCAGTCTCCCTCCTCCTGCAGTGCATCTTTGCAGAGCTGAGTGTCTGTGGCAGGACATAATAGAGGGCTGAAAAGTACATACAAATTTTATCTTTGTATCTGCCTCTGTCACATGGGTTTCTGGGCACCATTTAAGCTGGCTTTTGGGCTCCTCATCCTTCCCAGTAGTCGCTTCTCATGTCTTGTGCTTCAGAGCAAAGTATTATCATTTAGAAGTGAAGATCTTTAGAAGATTATGCTCTTTCAAAAACCTCTCATGTCTAAGAAAGACATATTTTAACAGATTTCCATTGAAATCACCACACTGTGATGCATTTTTTTTCTGCCTGGATACGTTTTTTTAAAATGTAGCATCTGAACAAATTCCTTCATCATGGGACTGGTGGCATTTGCTTTTTGAAGGACATGCTCTTTTAATCAGGCTGATAGGAAGCATGTCTGTGTGGGAACACAACAGGACTGTTCCGTTATCTCCAAACAACACGATCAGATATTTTGCAGATGTAGATGTTACTGGTGTAGTTATGCTTTGACCATTTAAAGGAGGAGGTAAAATGTAGTCAAGATGTTTGTCACTAGAGTACATATCACAGTGTCTTCTAGTTTCATAGAAAATAAAGAAATCTGAAAAGGAATGTAATAGCTACTTTCTGTACAGGTAATTTGTTGTTTGATAGCATGATGTGGTTTATGGAAAGACATTATTGTGGCTTTAATTCCAGGATGTAGTTATTAGTAGAGTATTACATTAGCCTTGCAGTGAAGTTCCATGCAGATGGAACATAAATACCTGCAAACTACTGGTACCAGCAAATGGAAAGAAGATAAAGTGGCACAAGTGATGGCTCTTTATTTCTTCAGGCTTTTTTAAAAGTACCAATATATAAGTACTTTACAAGGAAATGATTACAAAACAGGTCTTGAGCCTGACCATTGTTTTATCTGCCAAAGAACTATACCTGTTTTGTGCTTTCTCTGTTAGCATAATTTTTTTCCAGAGAAACCCTCTACTACAAACTACAGTAGAGACATAAGAATCACATGAGTATAAATTTATTCTAAGTAGAGGTGTTTTGTTGTTTTTATTTTTTTTCCTTTTTTTTGGTGTGTTTGTTTTTGGGTGGGGTTTGTTTGTGGCTTTTGTTTTGTTGTGTTTAATTTTGTAGAAGATTGTAGTTTAGGGTTGGCTAGACAGTTTTCCTATGGTTTTGATGAAGGTCATATAACTGAAGGCCTATTGAGAGATGGGCTTTTAGAACCCTGCATGTCTCCTTTAAATTCTCCTGTCCTGCTGGCTCAACTTACTGTTGCAGGACAGTAGGTTCTTTTAAGGGTCCCCTGAATGAAATGAAGACAAAATCAAATAGTTGGTCACAAAAGGCACTTTAGTAAAGGGAAAAGTATAGGAAAGGAAGAAAGAGAGGAAGTCAGTTGCAATGGCCACCACCAGAGTCCTGGAGTGTCTTTGTCTTCTGGGTCAGAGTGGGGAGCGTTCTGTCCAGGGTTGGTGATTTCTTTTCTTTTTCTGGGTGGAGATTCTTGGAAGAACGGAAGGCCTCTGGTCTTGTGGTACACATTGATGTTCTGTTGCCATGGTGGTGGTGCCATTTGGTGGTTTTGCATTCCAGTGATGTTGAGGCAGGAAAACACAGTCCCTTACATCCACACCATGCCTCACCACTGCTGCCCCAGGGATGGTATCCATGGTGGCATGAATGATAGCAGTAGAAAGAAGGAAAAGGAAGAGATAGCATGTGTAGTGATAACCCTAACTAACTCTACAAAACCAACTAAACACATCAATTTTAACATCATAATAAATAAAAACATCTACTCAACTTCAGCTAACAACTAACTGTACAAAACCAGGAATGTATTTTAAGGTTCTGGAGGACCAGAAGGGGAAGAGGAAGATTGATTACCTATTAGGCATTCACAGGGACAAAAAAGAATTACCCCAAGAGCAAACACAGAAATAGGAAACAAAGCCATGGAAACACAGAAGAGAGGGATCAGCACATCCAGATGTATTATTTTGGGCAATGCAGAGCTGAGTGGTTGTGAGTAAAGCTGAGCGATTGTGGCCCTTGTGCTCCATGTAGTCTGCTGCCATGGTCCGCTGGAGTTATTGGCACACACAGTAGGAAAATCAATTTCCACTCCCTTTAGCCTAGTGGTACAGGTGTTGCCTTGGGCCTAGAACCTTCTGTCCCAGATTTAGGCAAAAGTGAATAAGCAATGGTGCTGTAGGTTGGCTCTTGGTTAATACTGTGATTCCTACCAACTGCACCATGTATGGCTTGTACCTGCCCCTCAAAGCCTGATTGTACATATTGTGTAATAGTTTCATAATGTTTAATAGTTTCTGTTCTGTTCCTGTGTAATTGTTTTACCCTTTGTTATGAGCCCCACCAATGCTGAGCCAGCGGGGTGCTGTATGAACTGGAAATTATTGATGTGGCTCAACATTGTTGGGAGAATCATTTGAAACATGGGGAGCCTGGCTTTAGCCCCTGGGGTCAGCTGAGAGACTGTAGGACTGTGGAGACTCCTTAGCAACAGTTCCAGACATGCATTCCACTGCCGAATGAGGGCAAGTGGCTATTTTTAGCAGCAGTGTGAAGCTTCAAAAGGCATCACAGCATGGTAGAGAGGAGGAATTGGCTAGGGAGGAACTGGCTATTAAGAGAGAATCGACTGCCAGAAGAACTGTGCTGGAGGTTGCTAGAATCTGCTGCAGGGAGAGGGCTGTTAAGTGATCTGCTAGAACAACTGCTGAGCTGAGCTGCTTTTAGAACCTGCAAGAACCGTGGAGAACTGCTGCTCTGCTCGCAATCATCATCCCTGAGAGCCATCACCACCCCAAAGAGCTGTCATCCTGCCTGCTGCTCCTGCCTGCCGCCCCTGTTCACATCATCCCTGCTCAAGTGATTGCAATGTGTGCTCCCTACAGATTGGATCACCATGGTAGCTATGACTGTTGCCTATTAAATAAAGTGATTTGGCACTTGGCTCCATTTGGGTCTCAATTCTGTTCCCAAGAATGTTAAGTCACACTAAAAGATTAAATTGGACAGCACTCAGGAGCTAAACCCAGCCATCCCCAGCCTAAAATTTGAGGACAAGTGGGAAAGCAAGGGGATTTAACCTCTGCCAAATTATCCACCATTGGAATGTGACATTTCTTATTGGCCCCCCTACCCCCACCAAGCCCACAGCTCTTTCTGCAGCTCCCAGGAGGTAAAGGAGCTCTAGCTCAGTGAACCTGGTGGGTTAAGCCTTGCCTGGCACTGCAGCCTGGGCAAGCCCTCTTCACAGACACACCATGGCAAACACAGCTCCTGAGCTGGGGACAGGTGCCCCATGCCTGGGGACAGTTTCTCAGCAGGCAAAGCTGATGCAGTGCCTCTGCCCAATAGCATCCAGGCAAGCCCTGCCCAACCCCTTCCCCACCACTGCCAGGGGCATCCAGCTTCTTCGGGGCAGTTTGGCAGGGTCACCAGGATGGCAAGTGTGGGTAAAGGTGTCATCAGTCTCACAGAACTCTTTCTCTGCCCCTCCCTCATCCACAGACCAGCAGAAGAAGTGGAGGAAGCCAGGATGACCCAGCTGCCTTCCATCAAGCTCCTGCTGAAGCAGCTGAGTGCCCACCATGCTGTGAGTGCCCCTCCTGTCCTTGCTCTGGCCCAGGGGCTGCTACAGCCCAGCACCAGCTGTAGGCTTCTCACCTCTTGCTCTTTTCCCCTTGCCCAGCAATTGACACCATATGCCAGCAGACTGAACAGGCTGCTCCAGGCCCAGGCCAAGGTGAGGTTCACTCAGCTGTCCCAACCTCTCACACATGGCCAGGGGACCATGCAGCTCTCTGGGGACCCTTCCTGCTGTTTCTGGGGCTTCTTACTGAGCCTGAAGCATTTCTTGCAGGCTGGTACAGAGTAGTCACTGCCTATCACCACTGGCAGCCAAGCTGGACACAGCCACATGGCTGGTGAGCTTGGAGAAGACAGAGGCAAGATGATCTATCTCTCCTCAGCTACAGGAGGCCCTCGAAAATGCAAAGGAGGTACAGCTGCCAAGTGATCCTGCACATCTGCTGGCCACCACCCTGAAGGTAAGCCTTGCTGACCTGCAGCCCAGAAGTAGCTCTGTGGCTGCTGATGGCCACCTGCCAGAGCAGAAGCCCAGATTGAGCCCTCTGCTCCTGAGCCAGTTCTAGTGACACTGCCTGTGCTCCCAGTGCCCTGTACTCCCACAGCCGTTGCCATTGTAAGGGACTGAAAATATATATGCAACTCAACATCGTTGGGAATGTCATTAGGGATAATGGTTTGGTATAAGGCAGCTTGGCACTTGGGGCCCTGGGGTCAAGTAAGGGGCTTTGAACTCGGGAGACCCCCGGTGGGGACTTAGAACCTTGGTAGCAAAGGTTTTGAAGCCCTGGAGATGGGCAGGTTTGAAAGCCCTGGAGATGGCTTTAGGCGCACACTCTGCTGACCAATCAGGGCAGGTGGCAACTGCATATTCGGAGTGGTAGAAGGGACTCCTTTCCCTTACCAGGGCTGTCAAAGAGGCAGAGAAGCTTTGCATTACACAAGATGTAGCAGTGCAAGGCTCTTTCCCTCTGCTCAAAACAATTCTAAAGGGAACTCCCCCACCTGAGGGAATAGCCCAAAAAGCCACTTTAAGGAAGCAGTATGCCTGTTTGTCAGGGATTGGACAGCTCATGACATTAAGAGAAGGCCTGAACAAAGTGAATCCAGATATAAATCTGCTAGGTTAGCCTTAGAGGCCTTCTCTAATTCAGGTAGCACCTGAAGTGACCACAGACTCTGACACTGAGAGAGCGTGGTTCACAGATGCATCCTCCTGTCGGGTAGGATCACAGTGGTACCATGAGGCTGCCGCTATGGAGGCTGGTACTGCCAGGACTGTTACCAAAGGTAAGTAGTGCACAAGTGGGAGAGCTGTGTGCGCTATTGTTGGCTGTTGAGAATGGTGCCAAAGCTGTCTACACGGACTCTTACGCCACCTTCAAAGGAGCCACTGAGTGGATTTGTCAGTGAGAAATCAGTGGGAGATAGGTAGCACCAAAGCTGGGCGAACTTCAGACTGGCAGAGGTTACTGGAGATAAGATGGCTGAGACCCATCAGGGTGGGATGGGTCAAAGGATAATCCAAGCAAGACACCCTTGCTGTAAAGTGGAACCAGCAGGTGGATGACTTGGCACACATCCCTGTGGGGAGTAGTGAGGGGAAAGATTGGGAGAGGTTGGCTGAGTGGCTGTATATCAAAAGGGGTCACTCAGGCAAAGCTGATCTTTTCTACAAGTGCAGGTCTCGTGGATGGCCAGTTTCCATGGTGACATTTGAAACTGTTATTTCAGCGTGTCCACAGTGTAGGATCCAGCTGAAGGCCAATCACCCAAACCTAGCACCAGCCCAACATATCAGGCAGGATAAAACTATGGAGTACCTGGCAGATTGATTATGCTGGTCCCCTCAAACCATCTCGAGGAAAGAAATACATACTGGTTGGAGTATAAATGGTCTCTGGCTTAACCATGGACACAGCTACCAGTAGTGTCACAGGAGTCCAGACCACTGAGGTTCTAAAACATTGGTTTAGCATTTTGCAGATTCCTGAATGCATATGGAGTGACAGTAGGTGACATTTCACCACTGCCTTAGTGTAAAACTGGGCACAAGGTGAAGGGGTCAAATGGGTGTTCCATACCCATATTACCCCCAGGCAAAAGGCACAGTGGAAAGGACACATGGCCTCACTAAGAGACATGCCAATGTCTTTAAAGGAAATTGGGACAAGTGTTTAGCCCATGCGGTTTATACTGTAAATAACCAGTAGGGAAATTATGGTAACCCCAAGATCAAGGCATTATGTCCAGCTGAACCAATGATGGATACTATTCACACGCCAGGCAGGCCAGAGGGCAAATCATTGCACTCATTGCTACAATTACAGGTGGGACAACCTGTATTAGTAAAGCTGCCATCAACTGGTATAGTCCCCATAATACTGGCCAAACCCCAAGGGTTACAAGCATGGGAAGCACTGGATGCCAATGGAAGGACTCATCGCATCAGTGTGCGATCGTTCCCAACCATTAACTAACACGCCTGGTTGCTACACACTGAGGCCAGTGTTGCCTCCATACAGGATGGAACCTGGATTGAGCCCTTGGTCCCAACCAGCACTGGGAACAGGGAGGCCAACACCAGGAACAGGAAGACCCAGTGTATTAGTTTGGGGTTAAATTAACAAGGCAGGAATTATAAAAATATAGTTATTTTTATTCTCCCAAAACCCCACTCCAAAACTATGTACAAAAAATGAAGAAGAGAAGGTTCCGAGGTGACCTTATTGTGGCCTTTCAATATCTGAAGGGGGCCTACAAGAAAGCTGGGGAGGGACTTTTTAGGATATCAGGTAATGATAGGACTAGGGGGAATGGAATAAAGCTGGAAGTGGGGAGATTCAGGCTGGACATGAGGAAGAAGTTCTTCCCCATCAGAGTGGTGAGAGCCTGGAATGGGTTGTCCAGGGAGGTGGTTGAGGCCCCATCCCTGGAGGTGTTTAAGGGCAGGCTGGATGAGGCTCTGGCCAGCCTGCTGTAGTGTGAGGTGTCCCTGCCCATGGCAGGGGGGTTGGAACTAGATGATCCTTGTGGTCCCTTCCAACCCTGACTGATTCTATGACTCTATGATTCTATTTACAGGTTCTACTCGGTCACGAATTCTTCCAGGATGCTTATGGCAATTTTTGACACAATTTAGAGTTCAGAGACTGGAAAAGGCTAAGGCACAAATAGCTTCACCCACTTATAAATCAAAGGCTGACCAATAACCCTTAGAGAGATATGAGAAGGCCAGGTTTACTCACGAAAATCGGAGTAGGAATTTGGAGATAGTCCCTAGGTCACTCTCTCTGCTGACCGGCTCCGGAAACTGTTGATTTGAGGCTCAGGCTTTCCGCAATTGGTCCCAGGGAAAAGCGAAACAGCAGGCAAGTCCTAGGCAGGCAGACTCACAGCTTTGCTGGCAGGCTCCCAAGCAGAATCGGTGCCAGGCTGGTAGTGGCAGGCAGATCCCACGGCTGGTGGGCTGGTCCAGGGAGAAGTGAGCAAAAGTGGCAAGAGATGAGTGTCCAAAATGGCAGAGATGAAAGGAGCGGGCCCCGAAACACGGGTGAGCCGTGTGAAACAGAGCAGCAGAAAGGGAGAGCCCCAGCTGCTCTCTGCTCACCCTTTTTGTATATTCCTAGACAATCTGTCCAGGCCAAAATGTGAAATATCCCCCTTATCACGTTTCCAAATCCCAGTGGGCTTCTCCCCACACCAGTAAATCCCTGTGGGGCCTCCACCCGGCAGAGACAATAGGTGGTTTATTACTGTCATCAGAGCAGGGGAAGAACGTTTCACACCTTGTCTCCTCTATTCAGACCTCTGCTGATAGACAATGACAGAAGGTGGGGGGATTTGGAGCACCCTGCAACACCCAGGGGCAAAGAACCATCATTGGCGTGGACAAGCAGAGAGGACAACACTTCTCTAGAGACTCAGCCATGATGGACAACCAGAAGAAACAATTCCTTGTCCATGACCCATCAGCATTGGACAAAGATTGATTTGATTTGGAGCCACATTGCTCTATATAAGACCCTGTTATGGAGTTACTGGTTGCATGGTTGTACAACATTGTTTGTGTAATGTCCATACAGGTAAATAAGTTGCTATGTGCTACAGGGGAAATGAGAACCTGCAAAGAGAAAACATAAAGCTAATTAATCATTCCCTGAATAGCGACCCACGTAGCCTCGCAGTGGTTAGCAAGCAATTACAGTGATGTTAAGAAAGGCATCTTCTGGAAGGTGACACATCTTGGCCAGTTTGTTACCCAGCTCAAGGGGAGTACTGCCAAAATCAAACCAAACTTGACGATATCTATGTGGGAACAAGTCACTGTGTTTGGGTCTACCGTAAAGAGAAATATATCTCAAGAATCTCCAGTATCAGTGGGTGTGGTATAATCACTCCAGGATGGGACAAGGATTCCCCTATTTTTAGTCCTCCACCAATGATACTATCTTTGCCGAAGCTGGAGGTACCAATTGCACTTGGCAGCCTTGGGCTGGGGCTTGGAGATTGCAACAGTGTGAGAGCTGAAATCCCCTTCCCACACCGACAACAACCAGGCTATCTCAGTCTGGAAGCAAATGAAAGCTGTACTTACAAGCAAACCTACAATCTATGATGAAATGCAATGAATCTGTACAAACACGCACTATTCACAACACTTACAAATATGTACAATCAACAGAAAAGCACAACCAAGCCCCCTTTGCCTCCCCCAAGGGGCCTCCCCCCCAGCCAGAAGGAATCCCCCCAGACTCCTCTGGCAGAAGGCAGAAAGTCAAGAAGCAGAGAGGCTGTTAGCTTGTCAAGGTCAGTGTGTTATCCTCAGCCAGAAGAGAAGCAGCAGCCAGCAGACAGAAACCAAGCGAGCAAGCCGAGTCCCAGACTGCCAAATTCAACAACCTTGTTTTGAGTAGAGATTCTTAAACATTTCTATCTCTCCAATGGAAGTGTTTACAATAATAATTATTTTGCTTTCTTACACCCAATAGTGATTTATTTGCATTCTTTCAATTACTCTGCTCAAACTTTGTGAAGAAAAATTAAAAAGACAGTCTTAAAACCATCACAGAGATGCAAATGGTGCAGAAGAGACTTTGGAGGATGGGACTGTAATGTTGCTGGAAATCCTTTTGGACTGGTAAATACCACAATTTCAGTCTAATGGTCACATGCAAGTGCCAGCAGAAAAATGGAAGGAACCTTTTCAAAACGGGTCAGCAGCATTTAAAGGACACTACTGGATCTGTGGGCACAGAGTTTATTAAAAGATTACCTGCAAATTGGACAGGTGTGTGCTATGTGGGGGTAATTAGACCTTTATTTTTCCTATTGTCTGATAAAATGAGTGGTGATTTGGGGATCAAAGTCTATGATGACCTTAAAAAGGGACAAGTGGTCATTAGATAACCATATCACCTCAGACAGTAGTCAAACATGGGGCAAGGATGAGTGGCCTCCTGAAAGAATCATACAGCATCATGAAACAGCCACTTGGAACCCTAATGAACCCATTAGTGGTGCCCGAGAGCCAATTTATAATCTAAACCATCTCATTCGGTTGCAAGCAGTATTAAAAATTATAACAAACAAAACAGCTGAAGCCATTGACCTGTTAGCTGACCAAGCCACTCAGATGCAAACAGCAATCTATCAGCACCACACGGTCCTAGACTACCTCCTAGTTGAGAAGGAAGGGGTGTGTGATAAATACAATGACTCTAATTGCTGCCTAAACGTGACGATAACAGTAAAGTGGTTACTTCCCTTGGAGATACATGTCCCTGTCCAAACTTGGAAGGGATGGGACATAGACTCATTCTCATGGCTCCCAGAGGGACCCCGGGTAAAAAGACTGCTGTTTTGTCTGTTATGTGGATTGGCATTCCTGTTATTTGCACCATGTTTCATCCCTTGGTTCATACACCTAATCAGAGTTGTGATTAGCAAAATGCAGTTCAAAACAGTTAATGAGTCACCGTATCAGGTGCAAGTTGTACGTGGCCCTCAAAGTGCAACTGTACATGTTGTATAAAGAGTTTCATGTTGCATAATAGTTCCTGTGCTGTATGTTTTACTTTTGTTGTGAGCTTCACCAGCATTGAGCCAACGTGGTGGTGTAAGGGACTGAAATATATATACAACTCAACATCACTGGGAAAGTCATTAGGGATAATGGTTTGCTATAAAGGAGCTTGGAACATGGGGCCCTGCGGTCAAGTAAGGGGCTTTGAACTCAGGAGACCCCTGGCAGGGACTTAGGACCCTGGGCACTCCCTGGTGGTGAAGGTTTTGAAGCCCTGGAGATAGGCAGGTTTGAAAGTCCTGGAGATGGCTTTAGGTGGCACTCTGCTGAACAATCAGGGCAGATGGCAACTACTTGGCATCAAGGTGCGAAAATTTTAGCTAAAAGAGGTTGTCTGGGGTCTGCTTGGGGCTCAGCACCATTGGGAGAATCATTTGGGATAGTCATTTGGTATATTGGGAGCTTGGCACTTGGCCCCCTGGGGTCAAGTAAGAGGCTTCAAACTTGGTGGGATTCAGGACCCTGGGGACTCCCTGTCAGCAGAGGTGACAGAGATCCCTAGAGAGAAGGGCAGATTTTGGAGCTCTGGAGACTGCATCAGGAATGTGCTCCACTAACAGAGCAGGTGGCAGCTCCCTGGTAACAGGGTGTGCAACTATAAAGACATCACTGAGTGGCAGGGGGACAGAAGTCTGCTAGGGGAACTGCTTGGAATGTGCTAGGGGGTCTGCTAGGGGTGGGTCACTGCCTGCTGTGAGGAGCTGCTGCTTTGAGAAAGCCATTTTGTGAGGGAGCTGCATGTGCTGAGAAGTCAGTGACTAGAGATCAGGACCATCAAGAACCATCATGCTACCTGCCTGCCACCGTGCCTGATGCAGAGAGAGCGAGCAAGCTGCTGTCCTGCCCAGCCCTGCTCTCCACCCCCCTTGGCATCATCCCTGCTTCACCACCATGGTAGTTAGATCTGCAGCCTGTCAAATAAACTGGTTAGGCATTTGACTCCATTTGAGCCTAAATTCTACTCCCAAGAGTTATAGTTAGTCACATCACAGGTCCAATTTTTCATCACTCAGAAGTTAAACTCAGCCACACCCAGCCCCCCTGATTTATGAGGACCAGCTGGCATGCAAAGGGAGTTTGACTTCTGCCAAATTACCCACCGTTGGACTGTGACATGGGGCAGGTATACTGTGTTGACCAGACACCTACAGCCTTCAGGGACCACTTGAGCTTTGCTGTTCAGAGGTTTCTGTCTGCTTGCTCTACTTACCATACTCTCCTGGGGAAATGCCAGGAACAGCAGCCCCACAGCTGCACAGAAGTGAGGGTCAGGGGTGGGAAAGGTTGTCACCTACTTTCAGCCACCTAGATGGAAACCAGTGTTTTATTGTGTGCAGTTGGCAGAGCTGCTGGAGCTCCTCATTGAACATCATGAGGAACTCTTCAAAGAAATAGTGGCTGGGCTTGGAAGCCAATTGGATGAGGAGTCTCCAGCACAAGGGGCAGAAGCCAAAACATCAGAGGTATGTGAGGTCCTCAAAGAGCATTGGCAATCAAACCCTTCCCCCTCAGAAGGTGTGACTGCTACTGCAGGGGCAAACAAGGCTATCCACCAGGCTGTAGCTCTGCTTAAGCAGAAAGGAAGGTTGATACAGTCTAGCCACTCACTTTGTGCCATGATGCCACTGGAAGTGGCTCAGCTGAAATGACCAAACCCATACATGAGATCTGGCTTTCAGAACTAACATAGCAACTGGGCACACAGATCCTTGCCACCTCTTAGCTTTTGCATTTCCATTACAGGTACTTCCAGCTGCTCCAGAAAGCCCAGAACTGAAGAGGTTGTCCATCGGAAAAAGGTAAAATAATCTGCCTTTAATTAAGACAGATTAAATATCATGGTTTAGTTGATTAGATAGGGTTGGGTGATTGGTTGGAGTTCATGATCTTGAGGTCTCTTCCAACCTGGTTGATTCTGTGATTCTGTGAAGAGCAGGATGGGTTCAAGTCTGTCATGGCTTCACCTGTCTAAGAATGACATTGAATGGAAAGCTTGTCAAGCTCTTCAGAAGAAAGCAGAAAGACAAAACCACATTGTGTGGAGGAGTGCTAAGGGCAGCCAGTCAGAAAGAGGCCAAAGCTGGAGTGAGAGCCCTCAGGGATGAGTGACTATGGAGTCCAAGCAGCCAAGAACAGCAAGCACCTCGGGTATGTGGCAGACACTGCTGTCCATCTTTCCAAGGGCTCAACGTTCTTCTGAGTCCAGGAAATAGTTCTGAATGAAACAGAAATGGCTGCAGACAGGAAACATGAACCTGTCTTCGGGAGGAACTGAATGTCAGGGGAAATATTCCACTCCAAGCTTGGCAGAGTCCATCTGGCACTTGAGAAAGCTCTGCCTGTGCAAGGCTGAGCAGACACCCTAGCAAGGTCATGAGACTCACAGTTTGGCACTATAATCAAACAAGCAGCATGTTCTGACATCAAACATGAGCTTCTAGTAAGGGACAGTGTGGGTTGCTCCTGCTCTAGGTTTGGAAAGGACCCCACCCCACATCCCCCTGGGAACCTCCTGTAGAGTCCTGCTTCCTGACATGGGAGTCCAACACATCTCTACCAACTTCCCATCCTCTCAGGGCTTCCATGTTTTGAGAAAGGGCCAAAGCAATACCATCATTGCTTCCAGTACAAGTTCTCTTCCCCGTTCCAGGAATGATCCCTTTTGTAGTGGACTTGCCAAAGAAAGGGGGACAAATCTCACCTTTTCTTGTCTTGGTGCCTCCATCAGCACTTTCTGATTGTGTCCTTGCAGCTTGGAGCCTCTGCATGCGCTTTGATGCCTGCATCGCAAGGGGCATGATACAGCCCCAGCACCACCTCGACAGAGATGAAAGAGCACCAGGAATGGATTGAGCTCTGCCTAGAGAGGGAAGAAGAAGGAGTTGAAAGCAGTGGGTAACAACCATGGGACAGGTTCACACACGCGACATAGCAACGGGTGTTTAACAGAGGTCACCAGATGAGGCCTTCTAAAGACAGCTTCAAGTAGCCTCACAATCACATTTCCAAATCTCGTGGCAGACTTCAACCACCCTGATATTTGCCAGGAAGACACCACAGCAAAGCACACACATTACAAGAGGTTTCTACATTGCATTTGATGAGAAGTTTTTGACACAGATGCTAGAGAACTCTAAGAGGAGAGGTGTACTGCTGGACCTTGTGCTAATGAACAAAGAAGGTTTGGTTGTGGATATGGAGGGGAGGCGCCCTTAGTTGGAGTGACCATAAGATAGAGCTCAGAGCCGTGTGAGCAAGTAGCAGAGTAGTCAGTAGGCCTGCAGCTCTGGAATTCAGAAGAGCCAAAATTCACTTCTTCAGAGACCTCCTGGGAGGAATCCTATGGGTTTGGGCTCTAGAAGACACGGGGGCCAAAGAGTGCTGATTAATACTCAAGTACCATCTCCTCCAAGCTCAAGATCAGTGCCACCTCATGAATAAGAAATCAAGGAAGGGAGGCAAAAGACCTGCATGAATGAGCAAGGAGCTTCTGGATAAACCAAAACAAAAGAAGGATGTTCACAGTATGTGGAAAAAGGGACTGACCACTTGGGAGGAATAGAAGAATGCTGCCAAAGTATGTAAGGAATCTAAGGCCCTCTTGGAATTAAATCTGTCAAAGCATGTGAAAAACAACAAGGGATTCTTCAAACACATCAAAAGGAAAAGGAACACCAGGCAAAATGTAGGCCTGCTCATGAATGAGGAGACAAGAGTTCCTGAATGCCTTCATTGCTTCAGTCTTTACTGCTAAGGCTGGCCCAGAGTCCCTGCAGGGAGTAGAGAAAGTCTTGAGGAAGGAAGACTCCCTTGGTCAAGGAAGACTGGGTTAAGGATCACCTAGACAAGCTGTACACCCACAAATCCATGGACCTCAATGCAATGCACCCACAAGTGCTGAAGAAGCTGGCTAAGGTTGTTTCTAAGCATCTCTCCAGCATATTTGAAAGGTCATGGAGAGAGGTGCCTGAGGATTGGAGGAAAGCGAATGTCACTCCAATCTTCAAAAACAGCAAGAAGGAGAAGCCAGGAGACTACAGGCCAGTCAACCTTACCTCCATCCCTGGAAAGGTGATGGAACAGCTCTGGAGACTTTCCAAACTTGCCTGGACATCTTCCTCATCTTGGTGAACCTGCTTTAGCAGGGCGATTGGACTAGATAATGTCCAGAGGTGCCTTCCAACCCCTGCCACTCTGTGATTCTCTCACTCTGTGAGGTGAGGAGAGAGGCACCAGGCCCTTCTGCTCTGGTTGGCAGATGGCACTCATGGACCAGCACAGCCCCTAATTGCCCTCAGACACACCACATGCCTCACAGGAGGCCCTGCTGACTCGCTCATCAGGTCTATCAGCAAATTCCAGCCAGCCAGCACATCTCCCCAGGTGGGGATCTAGCATGGGGACTTCACATTCTATGGAGCATCTTCTGCATGGTGGGACAGCCCAACATACCCTGTTGGAGCTGGTCCAGAGGAAGCCACAACAAAGATGCCAGGGCCAGAACCCTTCTGTTGTGGACACAGGCTGAGGGAGTTGGAGTTGTTCAGCCTGGAGAACAAAAGGCTCCAGGGAAACTTTATTGCAGCTTTCTAGTACTTAAAGGGGCTGATAAACAGCATGGGGAATGTTTCGGCAGGGCCTGTTTCGACAGGACAAGGGGCGATGGTTTTAAACTAAGAGAGGGACATTTAGACTAGAAATGTTCAGGTTGCCCACAGAGGTGGGAGATGCCCCATCCCTGGAACCATTCCAGGTCAGGTTGGATGAGGCTCTGAGCAACCTTGAAGATGTCCATGCTGACTGCAGGGGGCTTGGACTAGATCACATCTTTACAGATGTGGTCCCTTCCAACCCAGAACATACTGGGATTCTATGAACACACAAAGGCAGCACCATCACTGATCCTTAGTCTGGGCACTTTTTTGTCTGCAGCACATAGGAGGATACCATTTCTGTCATTCTTCAGAACAAGAGTCACTGGTGCTGTTGTATAAGCAGCTATCGCATAGACTCAGAGAACTGGAGAATGATCAGTGGAATACATGGGTTTGCATCTCTGGGGCAATGGGCTTGCTTTTAATGATGTAGAAAACACTTTTTAAAACTCTACTGAATTATGTTTCTGTAGATGAGCTGTTCTCCAGCTTTAGGCAAAATACTACAGACAGCTGCTCCCATGTATCTGCTGTGTGTCATCAGTTCACTGATGTTAGAGTTTCTATTGCACTTTCAAATGAGTCTGATTGGATGAATATTCTGTGATACGATACTGAAAAACAGTTTATGTACACCTGGGGATCTGTTTACAGGAAGGATGAAAGCTGTGAGAATTTTGTGAGCCCTGGATAGTTCTACTACATAATTGTTCTATTATGTAATTGTTCAGATTGTTCTACTGTCAGGCATTGGAACAGGCTGGCCAAGAAGGTGGTGGAGTCACCATCCCTGGAAGAGCTCAAAAAATATAAGGACATTCAGCATTTGGACTCAAAGATCTTAAAGGTCTTTTCCAACAAATCCAATTCTGTAATTCTCTGATTCTCTGATAAATTTTAAATAGAAATAACTATGTGGAATACAAAGTTCCTGACATTTTATGTTTGTTTTTCCTTCCTTATTTCCATCACTGCAAAACAATAGATATTGTAGTACTAAGTCACTTGCCTTATGTCTTGGGCAACAGCATCACATGTTAGACAGTGCATCACAAGAAGTTGTGATAAGCCCTATAAACCTCATTACCATGCACGAGCACACACAGAAGTCATGTAGTGGAGAACATAAACCAGCAGAAATTCTATTCTACTCCAGAAAACAAAACAAAACAAAATAAAACAAAACGAACACCCCATTCAGCTCAAGAATCTCTTTTTTATGTACAGATCGTACACATACCGTGGTATGTTAGTAAATGCCCCGACAGCTGCTTAAACAGCTGTTGAAGAATCTTCATTAATCCTGCAAAGAGCTTTCTGGGTTTTGGTCTGGGCTGTACAGGACTGCTGTTCTAAAAACCCCTTAATAACAGAGGTTGTCTTGACGAGATTGTGTAAATCACTTTTGTACAAAAAGGTCACATTTCCAGCAAAGCCTCCTGATAGATTCTCCTTGATGTAGAATGAAGGCTTGAAGTTAGTTCTCTGTTCCTAACATGTCGTGTCCCCATGCTCCACTATTTTCAAATGACACAGGGCATATTCCTAACCTGAGGGCTGAGAGGGAGGACTTGTTTTATGGCACAGAGCTTGGTTAGTGGCATGCAGGCACACTTTCCTGTTTGAGGTTCAGCCTTGCAGGACAGATTAGACAACTGAACAAGTGATTGTCTTTCAGTAACACAAGAGACAACTCCCAGGTCCCTTGCAAACACAGAGTTGCCCTTATCCAGTCCTTCAGCCAAGCCAGTTAGCTCAACAAACTTCTTCCTCAGAAAATAGCTACTCTTTGCTTCCAAGGGCACTTCATCTTAAAAGCCTCTGCTGAGATATAGGTACCTACTAATGTACCACAGACTGAAGAGATCTCTGCTACATTTACTAAAATAATGATTGTGATTGTGATAATTCATTACAATCTGTTCACACCCACAAAACTTCACATGTTGTCAGAGAGGAAGAGATAAAAGAAAAAATGGGGGGGGGGGAAGAAAAAAGGAAAGAAAAAATAAGTTAAAAGAAAAGAAAGGCAAGAAAAAATAGGGGGCAAAAAGGGAAAGAAACAAGGGAAAAAAAATATCACATGCCATACAAAAACCTACTCCATAAGAGAAAAAGCAGCTATTAAAAACTTAAGAAGTTTTAAAATAAACATGTATGTTCTTAATTCTTATAAAATGTAATATTTATTACACAGTGCAACGCACTAACACTAGGATTTATGGGAACTACTTCAAAATTTTGAATTCATTCTGGATGTTTCCATTTCTGGATGTCTCTGATGAGAGAAGTCTTTCAAAAAGTCTTCCTCTATGAGTGTGACTGCTCTGGATGTTCTGAAAATATGGCTTCAGAAATGCAGTTCAGCTTCAGAATTGCAACTGTTCCCTCTCTCCAAGAATCACTAAGAGCACTGCATTTGCATTACTTAACACATTATGTTTCCAATACAGCAGAAGCTGAGTGAAAGATGTATCAACATTGGCAGCTACTTGGTTTGAAACCCCCTACCGGTTAATGTTGCTATGATGGATTGATTTTTCCTCACTGGCTAATAAGGGCATGCAGGGCAGTAGGAGCTTGGGCTTGTGGTGGCAAAAAAGAGAGAGAAATATTCTAACTGGTTTCAAAACCACAGACTTCTACCTATCAAACACCTATTTCCATTTATTTCCACTCTCAAATTAAGGCAAACTGCATTCCTCTGCAGCAGAAGTAGATGACATCTGTATTTGGGAAAAATAAAAAAATAAACAAAGCACCAAACTCCCAACAAATCTTCAAATAAGCTTTTACATGAGCAAAAGGCTGAAAATTGATAATAAACTATGTTCTTAAGAATAGAACTGTGTTTTGCTAGCGTGCCAGGTTACACCCAGCCCAGGAGGGGATGGGCTGAAAAGAAACGAGACCCAAGCGGACAAAGAAACCTGACCCAGATGGGCAGAGAGACTTGGCCTCCTCCCAGGGTGAGGGGTCCCCAGGTGAAAGTCTGTTCAACTCCCACTTCTTGTCCACAACCCTTTTTAAGGGAATCCATTTCCTGCCTCGCTCTCTTGCCCTGCCCTTGCCTCTCTGACAGACTCTCCTGCTGCTGCTGCTGCTGCTGCTGCTGCTGCTGCTGCTGCTGCTGCTGCTGCTGCTGCTGCTGCTGCTGCTGCTGCTGCTGCTGCTGCTGCTGCTGCTGCTGCTGCTGCTGCTGCTGCTGCTGCTGCTGCTGCTGCTGCTGCTGCTGCTGCTGCTGCTGCTGCTGCTGAGCCATGTGGTGGAGCCTGTTCCATGCTGCCCCAGACTCCTAAGGACTGCATTGATAGAGAATCCATCTCGCATCCAGAGAATCATTTGCCAGCTGTATCTGGTTTTGTATATATTTTTATTTACCCTTTTTCCTTATACCTTTGTAACCCTCCTTTCACTCAAATAACTTTTATATTTTGTTAAACTTACCTTTGTACTTCCAAATTGATTCAAGACTGTTTCTTTCGTAATTTTACCTCTCTTTTTCTCCTGCCTAATTTTCTTTTCCCTACCAGCAAAAAAAAAGGAGAGGTGAAGCAATCCAAATCTGTTCCATTTGTGCTTTAGGATTGCAGCAAAAGCTTAAACCACAACAGTTAGGTATCTCTTCAGCACATAGCACTGTTGAGTTTGGAGAAGAGGAGCTGAGGTGAGACCTCATTGCTCTCTACAATTACCTGAAAGGAGATTTTACAAGATGAGGTTCAGTCTTTTCTCCTAGTATCAAGTGACAGAACAAGAGGAAATAGCCTGAAGCTGTACTAGGGCAGGTTGAGGTCGTGCTGGTGGTTTAGTGGGCACAGTGGTGTGGATTCATGGATGATCTTAAAGATGTGTTGCAACCCTAATGATTCTGTGATTCTGTCTCCACCCACATACATCTGTTGAGGGCTCCAGTGGACAGATAATCAGCTAACAAAAAAAACCCTGGTATCAGTACAGGTTGGGGACTGACATGTTGGAGATAAGTGAAGGGAAAAAGGAACTGGGGGTCCTAGTGGATGGGAGGTTGACCATGAGGCAGCAATGTGCTCTTGTGGCCAAGAAGGCCAATGGCATCCTAGGGTGTAGTAGAAGGGGTGTGGCTACTAGATCAAGAGAGGTTCTCCTCCCCCTCTAACTCTGCTCTGGTGTATTGTGTCCAGTTCTGGGCCCCTTAATTCAAGAAGGACAAAGAACTGCTTGAAAGAGTCCGCTGCAGAGCCACAAAAATGATTAAGGGAGTGGAACATCTTCCTTACAAGGAGAGACTGAGGGAGCTGAGGCTCTTTAGCCTGAAGAAGAAGAGACTAAGGAGTGACCTCATTCATGTCCAGAAGATCCAAGTTCTCTTCAGCCTTAAACAGTTTACAACTGCAGACCCACATCTCCCAACATCCCCAGCCATCAGGTGGTAGCACATTCTAGCCCTGAGACACTGGAAAAAGTTGAAACATGGCTTTTTCAGAAAGGTGATACCTTGGACATCCTTTTCAAGTGAGCAGTCGAGGCAGCTGCTTCATCAGCCTCAGATGCTGGGAATCTAGTGCTTAGAATCACAAAATCACAGATTCCTTTAGGCTGGAAAAAACTTTAAGATTATGGAGTTCAACCAGGTGATTCCACCACTTTCCTGGACAGCCTGTTTCAACGTTTGACAACCTTTTCAGTGAAGTTTTTCCTATTTTTTACCCTAAACTTCCCCTGGTGCAACCTGAGGTCATTTCCTGTTGTCTTGTTGCTTGTTACTTAGGAGAAGAGACCAAGCTCCACCTCACTCCACCCTCCTTTCAGGGAGTTGTAGACAGTAATGAGGTCTTCCCCCTTTTGCCTCTTCTTTTCCAGACTAAACAATCCCAGCTGCCTCAGCCACTCCTCACAAGACCTGTTTTCCAGATCCTTCACTGCTTCACTGCTGTGATGGTTTTAAGACTAGGTTTTAAGACTATGCCTTTAATTTCTTTTCACAGAGTTCAAGCAGAAAAGTAAAAGAATGTAAAGAAATCACAACTGGGTGTAAGACAGCAAAATAATGATTATTCTAAACACTTTCATTGGGGAGATAGAAAAGTTTAAGAGTCAGTACTCAAAACAAAGTCTCTGTCTGTTAGTCTGCCTGATGTTTCTCTGCTGGGCAGTCCGTGTTTCTCTTCTGGGCTTTGGTTTTTGGAGATAGCACACACCCTGCACACTGACCTTTGAAAAGCTAAGTTTAACAACCTCTCTGCTTCTTGACTTTCTTCCTTCTGCCAGGGGGGTCTGGGGAAGGCAGGGAAGGAGGAGGCAGAGGGGCACTTTTCCTGGCTTTGGCCAGGAAGGTTTTGTGCTGTTTCTGTTAAATGTACGTTATCTGTAAATATTGTAAATACTGTGTATTTGTACATATTCATTGCATTCCATTGTAGACTGTAGTTTTTGGTTGTAAATACAGCTTCATTGCTAGTCTGGTGGTGTTAATGTGGGAGGGGAATTTCAGCCCACCACACTACAACAATTGCCCTTCTCTGGACACACTCCAGCAACTCACTGCTGGAGTGAGTGGTCCAAAACTGAACAGTGTTTGAGGTGTGGATTCACCAGTACAGGGGTAGAATTGCCTCCCTACTCCTGCTGGCCAGATTATTTCTGATACAGGCCAGGATGCTCTTGGCCTCCTGGGACATATTGTTGCATCATGTTCAGCCAGCTGCGCACCAGCATTCCCAGGCCCTTTTCCGCCAGGCAGCTTTCCAGCCACCCTTCCCCAGGTCTGTAGCATTGTATGGGGTTATTGTGGGCCAAGTGCCAGGTCCTGCAGAATCTCATAGCGTTGCGCTTAGCCCGTTGATCCAGCCTGGACACATCCCTCTGCAGAGTGTCCAGGGTTTGGCTGGGAGGGAACATGAGCCAGGACAGGCAGCTGAAACAGCTAATGAGTATTCAATACCATGCTGACCTCATGCCCACTATGTAAAAGAAGGGCTGGCCAGGGCACAGGAGGATGAGACTTGAAGTTCAGAATGTGACCTGTGATGTGAGATTTTTCCTGTTTCCAGTGCTTTCTTTTCTTCTTCTTCTGGATTTTTGCCCTGATCACTCTCTTCTTCTCTCATTCTCTTGTTCACTCACCTGCTTGCTCTGAATTCCTTTATCTTTTTGTGCTGTTGCGTTAAACTCTCCTTATCACAACCCAGAGGGCTTTGTTTTTCTTTTGCTCCGGATCCTCCTTCCTGTGCCACTAGGGGGGAGTGTGGGGGTGGGGACAGTTGTGAGAGCAGCTCTATGAGAACTCTGCTAACAGTTGAGTATAAACCAAACACAGAGCCTCCCTACTCTCAGGTCCATCAACACTCCTACCCACTTTGGAGTCACCTGCAAGCTGAGGGTCCCTTGTTCAGATCATTTATAAAGACATTAAAGAGAACTGGCCCCAGTACTGAGCCCTGGCGAACACCACTTGTGGGTGTCTAGCCACCATCTGGATTTGATCCCATTCACCACAACTCTCCGGGCCCAGAGGAGCTCCAAGGAAGCAAGCTACCCATGCATTTCACAGCTCTGCCAGACACATCAGAACTTTAATAGCTATGTAACACTCACCCTATGTGCTTTTTTTGGATTTAGTCATCACTGAGGGCAGTTCAAACCCAAGCTTTTGTAATTGAGCAGGTGGCACCTATGAAAAACACCCAGCAAGTAAATATTTCAAGCCTTTAAGTGAAGGCTTTCAAAAACACAGGTATTCTTTCATTCTAGTTTACCTTATTTTCCTCATTTGTCTTTTTTTTACCTTAGTTTTCCTTCTAACTGTCTCCTACACTCATTTATTTACCGAATGGCTCGTCTTCCATCATCCATCTTCCTTTTCAACCTTCCTTTCAAAACTCTCCTTTTATCTCCTTTTTCAAAAACACTATAACTGAAATAGAAAATGACAGAACATTTACATATTGTTTTTGCACTCAGAAAATATATGGACTCCTGACTGCTCAGAAAAACAAATGGAAATTATTATGAACTTATGATTACAACAGAAGAAGTTCTGTAAGGCTAAACAGCAGTGAGATATTCTGTATTTCCAGACTTTTTTTAAAAAAAGAAGACTGCACTTTTGCTACTTCTCATAGATAACTTTGATGGAACACCACCAGCTTGTTTAGACTGATCCTGGTCATACAAAAATGTAAGGAAAAAAGAAAGTATATTCAAACAGATGTTAGAGATTCAATAGCGAAATACTGGGGAATAAAAGACAAATATAAAAGCTCAACTCCCATGTCAAGAGTAACTAGAAGAAAGGATGTTACAGCAATTGAGAGACCCTGGACATTTCTTCAGGAATAATTTAATAAATCCTGTGAATTGCAAAAGGCATGAGGCAGAATGTTACAAGCCCCACAGAGAACCTTCCAAGAATTCATAACGCAGAAATAATATGCATTAACCAAGATGAAGATTTAAAGAGCTGTGGATAAGAAAAGAACCTTAGTGTCCAAAAGTGAGTATAACATTCGCTATAAACCTAATTAAAGGCCTGTCTCTTTGGTACGCTATTGTAGTGCCCTATGTAGTGGTAACATCTTGCTCCTTAGGAGGTCACACACCACAAAAGATGATGTACTCCTGTAAATTTCTTGAGTTTGGTGTGTTGGAAAGAAACTAACCTAAGCCAAAGACAATTTGCTAGCAGGATTCAGTGAGGATATTTTAGCAATATCCTTCTGAAATGCAGAAGTGCAGGGGGTTAACAAAAAATACTAAGTGAAAGATCAAGTTCACTACCAGCAAATGACAGATAGGTGAGTTAGTTAAAATAAACAAAATGTGACTGAATCCCCATCTAAGCAGGCACCTTTTTTTTGTTTAATTCTGACATTGCCAATAATAAACTAAGCACTGCTGCCTTTCTACAATTATTACATTTTGTTTATGGAGCAGTAGCACTGGCAAAAAGTCATGTATCTGAAAGAAAGGAATCTAGGGAAAAACATGCAAAGACAGAATACACTCAGGGAAAAATTTAGATGGGATAGACTCAAACAATAATCCCAATACATTTTATGTGTCTCCCTCTCAATCCTAAGCAGGGTAAATTAGATTATTAATGAGGTATTACATTTACACAAATGTATATATGTAGGCATATTGTAACAATAAACTTATATAAACATACACATAATACACATTTCAGTGCAGAAATAGTTACTGCTCAGATGCATGAAAAACAAGTCATCACACCATAGACTTATCCTAGCTTTACGATGCATAGTAATTTACTTGAGGTATGCTGTGTATATTTAGAAAAATGCACTTGTAGAAATAATTACAGAGTATTTGGATTTGCAGATAATTTGCACTTCATATACAACTGCAGTATTTGGCATTCCCTAAGAACTGGGTTTCATAACTACTGAATTTTGCTAATAATAGTGTATAGACTGCATACATATAAACCATGTGCATGGACAGAACAATTCCTGGGATCACCCCCTGTCCTCTCCCCACCCACAGACCAAAACCACCTGTATACAGTAGTAAAAGCAGTCATTAAACTTGGCATTATTGCTTGACTTTTCTCTGACATTCTTCTTTTTACTGTAGCCAAGAATCATTTATACTCACTCTGAAATTTATAGGAGGAATAAAAAAACAGGAAGGCACCCACTCACAGATCCTCTTTCCTAGATGTTACTTGATATCAAATGCAATTATGATATAAGAGATTACGATTAAATCTTAGTAAAGCTCCCTCGAATGAGGCAATGCTATGGAAAATGCACCCTTCTCTCTAAAATTAACAGGCTTTTGATTCATATCACTGAGCTATAAAACATAATGCATGATTTATTGATATTCTCAAAAAAAAGTCAGCTCAGATTTAGTGCTGATCTGTTACACAAAGCTTCAGCATCTATAAAGATGTCCAAGAACTCATCCTCTCCTCATATGGGATAGCAGTAAAATACAATACACAACTATGGGCCTTTCCCTGAAAACACATAAAAATTCATCTATTTCCTCCTTGGACATCCCAAGTTTCAGCTTCTGAGGAAAAATATCTCACAGAGGATTGCAAAGGTTTCAGAAGAAGACTAAGCTGCTGAATGGAAATCAACTAACTCCCAAAAATACAGGCTGATACTTGTTTCCTTCCTTAAGAAGAAGCAGGGATTTAGAAAAGGCCATGGCTGTTTTTTACTTAAAGTCTCAATAATCACATGCCTTTACACATCTCAAATTCACTGTAGAACTGGATGCACCAACCAGCTAGCAATGCATTCAACAGATATCTATTAGGGAGTTTTCCTGGGCAGGCAAAAATGTCAGAAGCCCTCTTTCAAACTCATCTTGATCATTTTTTCCTGTCAGTATTTTTAAATTACTGCCTGTCCCTGAGTAGATTAGCTCAGTTCCAGAGATTAAGAAATACTCAGTGGACAAATGTTTGCCCCAGCAGTAGATTAGCAGCCTGTATTTTTTGTTGGTCAGAGAAGTATAATACACTCATTAGAAGTACAGAATGGAGGTATGGAAACTGTGTGCAGTGAAAACGATCCTCTTACACTTTGAGGGAAGGTTCAGTCCTCCAAAGTGCTGAGATGTTCTCAGAAGCATAACAACTCATCTCCCAGTGCTTTCTATGGGCATTAATGACACTGTACACCTTGGAAGAGGAAGCTGTAATTCCCTCCCAAACTTGCTACCAATCTCACATCTTCCCAAGCTTTTAGAATTCAGAAGTGATCATCTGCCTTATTGATAGACTTGGTTTCCTACAGATCAGTGGAATATTTCACTGTAGGTCCATTTGCAAAGATACAGATAATTCTGGAAGCAGTGAATTTGTTGAGTGTTTCCTACTGTAGTCAATGGGTTATCAAAAAGCTATTTCACAGAAAGGCCAAAACATAAAGTTATTATACAAGTAAGAAGCACCAGGAGCCATGCAAAAGCCCATGAAGCAGCAGAGACCAAGAATAATGTTGCTGGGAAGTCTGTATAGAGGAAGGCTGAAAAAAAAGATTAAAAAAAAAAGTCTTTGCAGTACTCAGTGATTCTCATAAGGATTTATCCTGGCTCAAATTTTCAAAAACAGACCATGGGAGGTGCTACAATTTAAGGTAAAGGATATATTTGTCACTAAATATGCAGTGGTTTTACTATCAGCATTTGATCTGCCAGCATGATTTCTTCAGAAAATGTGGAAATACTCTCATTCTGTTCCAAATTTGGAGAAATCTGAACCCAAACCTGCTCTTATGCAAAAAGCAGCTAATCAGATCAGAAATAAAGCAAACGAACCCCCTTTGCAAGCCTTCTTTATACTTGGCTCAGATCTCTTCAGGATCAAATCCAACAGCAAACCACAAACCAAATGTTTTAAGTGTTTTTCGTATCAGTCCATCAAACATGATTGGGTCAGATTTGGGCTTCAGCATCTTACGGTGACTTAAACAGATCAAACATGGTTTTAGCAAGGGAGAGTGGCAAGTTCTAAGCATGTAGTTAGGACTCAGAATAGCAATCTCTCATTGCAAAAATGCTTACACAAACAAGAGTAGTGAGGCACTGAAAAATATGCATAAAACACATCGGGGTGGGGGAGAGAAGTTTGGTGATGAAGAGAAACTGACTCTTTTTCCTTTATGAATTTCAAGTTCCTTTGCTCAAGGAAAGGATTTTTTCATTTGAATAAAGAACCAAAAATTTCCATTCTCTCAGTCCTGAGTTATTAGCTGCCACCACTGTGATAAAGTTCCTGTAACTACTATGAAGTGAAATCCTACTTCAGTAACACAAAAGCTTTCTTTAATCAAGGGTATATGTATCAAAGGACAGGTTTTAAGTGCTATGACTCTTTGTTCTAAAGATCAAGTCATTCGTTTTCACTGTTTCTTCAAAAAAACAGAGGACCCAGTTCAAATGAATACTCATCACAGGTGATCTGAATGTGATGTTTCTCAATTAAGTACAACCATGTTTCTTGATGATCCTACACTTTAATAATCATTCCTTTGTACACTGAACACATACACAATCAATCAAAAACAAACAAAAAAAATTCAAACCAAACCCCAAAACGCACACAAAGACCAAACAATTCTAAAGTTATTTTAAGACTGATTAAGTGTTATACCTCTTTCAAGTCATGACCTATTAAAGCTGATCTGGTGATTAAAAAAAAATAAATTACCCTATGGTACTCAGATGATTTGACCTCAGAACTTTGGAATGCCTTTTTTAGGTTTCAGATTTTGTGTACAAGAAAACTCACAAATGTCCATGTTTTAACAGTCCCTTTCCAACTCCTTTTGTTGCATAGAAAGACGTCTGTCCAAAAAAATGGGAATTTTACCACACACCCCCCCAGGAAAACTGCCTAAAGGCCAGGAAATTACCTTTTGCAACCTTCAGAGCTTCAGATTAAAAACTATCATATGATGGCAACAGTAAACATCTCTGTTTTCTCCTTCTGTAAGAAGAACCTCAGTTTGATCTTTCCTGCCATCATCAGGCAAACCAACAAGAGGAGCAGCATGCACTGCTACAATGAAAAGCATTACTTCTATCTTTCGTCTTAGGTTATTTCACTTACTCCAGGAAAAGAAATAAAACAATGCATGGTAAAAGTAAAAGTCAAAGCTCAGTAAGTGTCAAAATCCATGCAGTTATTAACCTCAACTCATTAAGAGGTCAGATGATTAGAAATGTATCACAGAGACATCAATAGTTTTAGCTTGATCTCTGCATATGGATTGGGGGTTTTTGCCAATTTGGCTAGCTGTTTGAAAATATAATCAACTGGCTAAACAGAATTTCAACTAAGATATATGCTTTAATTATAGGAACTTCAAACAAGTTGCCAGCTTGGCTCATGTAAGAAAAACCTTTTCCAAATTGAATTAGAATATTATGCCATTGCCTCATTAGTACTACAGTTAAAATGCATCACTTGGGTCAAAAGAAGCAAATGTATTGAAAGACTTCCACAAAAACCCAAAGAAAAACATCTTAATTAATGTAATGAAAATCTCAAGCAAATTGTCTGATACAAAAAGGTGGTAAGTAGCAAAGTGTTGGCAAGAGAATAATCCTAGGAGAAATGTTTTTCTTTGCTGTTTGTGATTCATTCTTTTTTTTTTTTTTTAACAACAGATGAGCTGCTCATTTTAAACAGCCTTCTAAGGAGAAGAAAAACCACTTTCCTTCCGTGTATCACTGACTATGATTTTTAGAAATGCCTCATAGTTCTGAATGACTACTTTTTAAGTGTTTACTTGGAAAGTCATTAAAGGCACAAGATAAGAAAACTATATGTATTAAAGAAATACAAAGGCATATCATCAGGTTTTCATATTGTGTGCCTACAATTACTTAAATTGATCTGACTTACTCTCAAATGTCTAATGATCTACAGAAAGCAGTTTGAAATTTAGAGAAAAGTTCTAAAGAAAAGCAGAAGTCTAAAGCTGATATAGAACAACAACAGAAAAAAACCCCAGCAAGGTGTTAAAGAGTTATATCAGACTTTGCAGTCAATCTCAGGAACACTGATGCGTCAGTGGTGCATACTCTTGGTATTTGCTACAAGCTAACGTACAGAAGTACCATTTTCTAAAGTGTAATTGCATAAAGCATTTCTAAAAGAGTAATACAAGACTTTCAGGTTTTCCATCAAAGCAAATCTAGTGAGAAATGAAATATACTTAATTGAAAATGAGGACATTCTGTCACATTAGGCACCACTGCCCTCTTCAGTCAGGCAGACATCAATTTCATATTTCTGTTTAGAGAGCTTTCCCTGGTGACTTCCCACTAACATACTGAAAAGACAACCTTTATTTTTACTTTAGGGAATGTTTTTGTCATAAGAGACAGATGTGATGCAGTTTTCATTCATACAACAAAAGTATTTTGCTCTAACATGGTTTGATTTGACACATTGTTTAAATGCATGTGCACTATGAAGACAACATACAGTTCTTTGCATACTTAACATTTCCTTTCATCCATGTATGGATTTGAAAAACAGGCTCCTTTTTGTGGAAAGACCACATCACAAAGAAAACAAGTGACTCATGGTTTTCATTCACTTATAGCTGATAGGGTTCAAGAATTGTGTAACTTAAAAGCAAGACTTGATTAAACATGCAACATGAAGAGTAAATCTTATATTTATGTATGTATTTTAAGTCAGCACATCCTTCCATGATATTCCCTAACTACTATGCAATAATGCATGACTAACATTGGGAATTATTTCTGAAGGTGAAAATATACATTTTGCTAACAAAATCTCACACCTGAGATTTCCATTTCTGAGGACACTGGGAAGAAAAGACAGTGTTGAAAATCCAAACAGTCCAAACGGAGGTCTGGGTCGTCAGCAGACTCTGACTTCAGACCTCATTTTTCTTACTCACATCACTTAAGAATCGAATCATGATTTAAGATATAGTTAATCTTTCAACACAAGACAGTATAAACACCAGGTAAACCCTTCCTTTTTTTCCCCAACAGTGTGTGTGTGGGAAGCCATTATACTTATCCAAGCTCAGATTTCTTTTAGATATATATGTATATGTGTCTATATATATATGTGTACATATGTGTGTGTATATATATCATAGTAATATGCTGTATTAATTGTCACCATTTCATCATTCATTTTTCATCTCTCAGTTATTATGTAGAAGAATGTCATACTAAGAGGGGACTGCTATCTGAGATTCTGAGCAACCTTGAAACAAATCATTAGAGCAAAGATAAAATTGCACAGCAACTTATCTCCAAGAGCCAGCAGAACACAAAATCCAACAAAACACTCTCACTGATGCAGATCTAATTCCACAACATCATCTTCTGCAGTAAGCTATCCAGACAGATACATCATCATGCTTGGCACAAAAGTCAATAGGTTCTCTATGTATCAGGTCCTAATTCCAAAGTGCAGGAATCACGGAAGCAGTACACTTCACTGCACCAGGCTTTAGAAAGCATAATATTTATCCTTAGATACTTGAAGTTGCATATGGGAAAAGAGATGCTTCTAACCAGCTCCTTAAAGCTCATTATAGGAAGTTATACTATCTACTGGCCAACTTTGGAGGGTTCTTAGCAATTTGCTTCCAAAAAATGCCATCACAATCTCACTAGCCTTGGATGGCTTCTCTGCTTTGCAGACAAAGGTTCAGCAAGATTAAAGCCTTCCAGCACCAACCATTCTACAGCCTATTTTTCTTAATTCAACTACTTATCTTAGAACTTTATCTTGGATCCGGAAGCAATACACAGGTATTTTGTGTTGTGCTAACTGCCAACATTACTAGCTTCCTTAGAGCAAACCACAAGCAACTTGGTACAATGGCTGCTCAGACAAGCTCAGACAACTCAGCTCAAATGCAGCAGCAGAAGTTCATAGCCCAATCCTGTAGTAAACCCTATTCCTACAGGAAGCCCAAAGCTATCTCTCAGCTCTGGTAAGGCTTTTAGCATTGTGCAACACTGTGAACACATCAAAAGCAAGCTGATTAACATTATCTATGCATGAGATGCATGTGGCACAACAATTTCAAGCCAAAAGTCATTCAGACACTAGAAGAAATCATGGATCACACAGTGGCTGGTTCCAGAATGGCAGATACATTAACAAGCAATAGGATGCGAGGAAATAGCTTCAAGTTGCATCAAGGGAGGTTTAGGTCGTGTTTTAGGAAGAACTTCTCTGATGAAAGAGTGGTCAGGCATTGGAACAGGCTGCCCAGGGAGGTGGTGCTATCACTGTCCCTGCAGGTGTTCAAAATAAGTGTGGACATGGCACTTTGGGATGGAGCTTAATGGTCACGATGGTTGATGGTTGGACTAGATGATCTTAGAGGTCTTCTACAACTGAAACAACTCTCTCTTTGTAATATCAAGAACCAAAAATGAGCTGTAGCATACTGAGGTAGATTATGTGTGAATGCCAACGAAAGGAACTGACAAGCATTCCTCAACTTTTTCCACTTTATAGTCAGATGCACCGAAGGTTCAGTTACAGTCTGTGCAAACATGAAAACACACATAGACTGTGAACCTTTAACCCTTTTAGTCCTGCCTGCTTCTCTTTTTTTCAGTATGGCATCTGTTTGTCAGCTTTCCTTTGTGTGCTTCCTTCATTAAGATGCACTGCAGGCGTACTTTTTCCATCTGTCAAGAATACTAGCCAACAAGAAGGTAGTTAATTAATGTTAAGACAACTCCCATGTGAAATACTTTTGGTTTTATCACAGCTGCATCTGTATTTAATAGATTCTAAAATTGCATCTCTAATTCATTTATCTCCCTTTCTCCCCTCCTTCTTTCCAATGACTTGTTCTATAGTTCTGATTACACACTGAACACATTTCTCTCTGTACACTCACTCCTACCACTTCTTATGTGCAAAATATGGTTAGGACAAGTAAAAAATATCAATTAGGATACAATTCCAAGAGAGTCAACCTAGGGTTGACACAGGCTGGTAAAAAGGAAAATGTTATTCTTCAGTAATAGTTCAGCTGAATATCCATTTGTGATTTCTATGACAGAAAAAAAAAAAATCACAGCTTCAGAAATTAAAGTGTGTCTAAACCATTGATCTAGAGTTACTATTTGAAATTGTAAATGGATGTTATACATATTAGCATTTCCCTGCCCATACCCCTCCACACCCTAAACCAAGTCTTCTATTTTGGGTATTTGTAGGCTGTAAAGTTTTGAGGGGCTTTTGCATGACATAAGCAGCTTAAAAAAAATTAAGAAGAAACAAAAATTCTCGCAATACTACAATGAAAACACGGGGGGAAAAACATAGGAAATTACTTTTGTGACTTTGTAGTCCACCATACTATACCCATCAGTACCAATATTCAGTAAATACATTTCCAGAAAAAGTTCCCAAACAACTTTCCAACCCTGATACCACATATAACGCTGAAGCTTCAGAAGTCTGTAACTCAGTTTTTAAAAATAGAACACATGGGAAAAGCTTTCTTTTTGCTGGTATTCTGTCTCTAGCAGTATTTTAGAAACCAGCAATAAATTTAGAACTGCTTCAAGTAATTCAATGAGAATTTGAAACAGAGCTAAATGAATTGTGTTCTTAACCATCATGTTTTACTAAGGTGAATAAAGTTGATCTATTTTGAATTTCAATGAACAGCATATCTGTAGTTCAGTTTCCTCTTTTCCACAGCATATCTGTAGTTCAGTTTCCTCTTTTCCACTGAAACTAAATGCATAGGAGATACTGTTCATGTTTACTTGGCAATGCACAGGGCTCCATAAGACCACAGGGAAAGACTGACAGGGTCAGACCAATGGATAACACAGCATCCATTTCTTTTGCCTCCAAGAGCAGCAAAAGAAGATGTCATTTAGAGAGCCAACACAATCTGCAGTCATTCCCCAGTAGAAGCCTACTCCACAGAAATCCACAGCCCTTGTTCTAGAAAAATTATTTGTCCTCATCCTTGAGGCTGTAAATTTACTTTTACAACAATCTTGTTCTCTTACTGTCACGACTGAGGATGCATCACTCTCTACAGAATTATTTCCAGAGTATCTGACTGCATCTTGCATTTGCCTCCATATGTGCTTCTCTGTCACTTCTTCCATATAAGCTGACATGGCCAACCTTCATCATTACCTTCCCACTTCTTCTTTCCAACATATTGAGATTCCCTAATAGCTGCAAAACTTCCTTCCTGAACAGCACAGGAGAAGCTGTGGGGAATAGGACAGACAAGACAAGCAGCAAGGCCAGCAGGGAGGGTGCTCAGTCTCCATGACCTGTGCATTGGCAGACTGTTGTGGAAGTTGCCCCATGGACCAGAAAGAATACACAGCTACCTGCCACTCAGTTCTTTTCACTTTCACCTGTTTTCATGAATCTGCCAGCCTTCTTAAACTGGAATTTAGGGTCACAGAATCATGGCCTCTAAGATCATCATGGCCAATGATGATCCAGTACTGTCATGCCCCTTGGTATCCCACCGACATGTCCCACGTCCATGGATGGTGACTCCATCATTTCCCTGGCCAGCCTGTTTCAATGTTAACAAGCTTTTCAGTTAAGAAACTTTTCCTAATGTCCAACCTAATCCTTCTGTGGTGCAGCTTGAGGCCATTTCCTCTTTTCCTGTCACTTGTTACCCGGGAGAAGAGACAACAACCTCATTATAACATCTTTTCAGGGAATTATATAGAGCAATAAGGTCTCCCCTCATCCTCCTTTTCTCCAGACTAAACAACCCCAGTTCTCCCAGCTCCTCCTCATAAGACTTGTTCTGTAGACTCTTCACCAGCTTCACTGCCCTTTCCTTGTACTTGCTCCAGCAGCAAAATGTCTTCCTTGTAGTGAGAGGCCCAAAAGTGAAGACAGTGTTTGAGGTGCAGCCTCACCAGCACAGGGGCACAATCACTTCCCAGCTCCTGCTAGCCACACCGTTGATGATCCAAGCCAGGATCCTGTTGGCCTTCCTGGCCACCTGGGTAAATTTCGAACTGGTATATCCTTCAGTCATTCCTGAAGCCATTCTTGCTAAAATTAGCAGAAAAGGGGAAGCAAGGATCTACTTAACGTTTTCACTGTTTGCAAATTGCCTTAGTAGTAGACATGCCATCATTGCTAAGTAGAAGTATAAAACTTCCGTGTTTTTAACAAACCTATCAGATTTTAGCTTCAGACAAGACTTTCAAAGTGGTTAGGGACATGAATGATTCAAATGTATGCCTAAGAGGAATGTCAGATGTATCTAGATAGAGTTTGAAATTCACAGGAAAAAAGAATTAGATGCTTTTTGAAAGCCTATTCTCATCCTTTAACTCATAAATACCATTTTGTCCTATCTTTGTCTTTCAGTATTATAGATCTCCATTGTTATTGAAAGTCTCACACACTCTGTGATCAATATCTTTTGCTAGCATTGAAATAAAAAGCGAGTTTCATTATATTTTTGTTTCAAAATCAGTGTCACAAAAAGACTTTATAGCTTCTGTTTATGTTATTCCTTGCAACTATGGTGCACTCATCAGGTGTCTCTGAGAATATGTTTATTAAAAAGCCAGAAGCAGTGTTCTAAATGACACCTTTTAAATTAGTCACCAACTGACCAATGCTGTTGGATTTTGACACTACAGCACTAGCAGAAGGGATGGAAACATTTAGGAGGTATGAGGGAAGCACTCACGATAGACCAGGGAGTGTTAATGTTGTTTTAAATGACATGACAACCCTGCAACGCAACTTTTGACCCTGTATGCTTTCTGCAAACTGGCCAGAAGCAGCACAGGTTAACAGCAGCTCTTAATAAATGCTGCCTGTGGAACTCTGTATCATGCACCTGAAGAAAAATCTTTAACATGAAATGTAATTGGAAAATTTCACCTAGAAAATCAACTCACAGTGATCATCCAAACTCAGCAGGTACCTCTCTCCTTTACCTTACTGTTTCCTGCTGGCAGCATCAGAACTAGCTTTGCTAAGAAGAACCAACAAAGAACTGACAAACTTTATTTTAAGAAAAAAAAAAAAAAAAAAGAAAAATTACAGGCATCTCTATGTCCTCAAAAATAAGAAATGTGAAGATGGGGAAAGATTAACATCAACAGCAAGGTATCTGCTCAGGAAACTATATGAAATGTGAAAACTTGTTATCAGTTGCATCAAGAAAACCTGTCACAGGTAGACAAGTTTGTCTGTGGGGAGAGAAGAAAAGTCAATGGCTGAAAATTTGGATCATCATTGAGGAAGAAAAAAAAACAAACCTGAAGGATACCATGGTCTAGCATTCCTCCCAGAGCAATACAAAAGTAAATATAAATCATATTTTGGCCTGCATGACTGCAAAGTAGCAGTGTTACAGCTCAGTTCCACCTTGCTGCTGTCCTGAAATATTTCTGAGGCAGCAGAAAAACGTGTAAAACTCATGTAGTACCTCAATTAGAGCACCAACTTCATGTCTAGCTACAAAGCCCTGCACCTCTGCTGCATGTGCTGATAGAGATGTATTAGTACAACTATGTCAGGCTGTAAGTCCAGGTAGGTTTCTTCACTTTCCTTCACCTTCACAGTTGTAATAGAGAGTCTTATAATTAGGGCAGGAATATTCCATATTACAACACAGATCAGAACCATGCTGTGCTTTGAACAGGATGGAGAAGAATACCAAAGGAAGCACTTTTGAAAGGGACACAGTAAGTAACAGCCATGCCTGGTACAAATGTTAGGCACCATTCCAATTAGTTAAGATGACTATTAAATGCAAGTTGTACTTATGTGACATGCAAATCTCTCAACACTGGAAGGTTTAAGAGTGCAAGGCTTACCTCAGATTATGAACACTGCCGTCCTAAAATGGCTACAAATAATTCATCATATACAAGCAGACCAACTATACATCATGCAAAGAGCCAAGTTATTCAAAGCATGAGTAGGAAACTTCCTGGGAAAACTTTTCTGCGTATCAGTCATCTCAAAAATCCAAAAGCAGAAGGAACAGACAGCAATGTGTAAAGTAGCAGAACTACAGACTGGTGTTTTTGAAGGTCATCTATAGGCAAAATAACTAGATCTATGAAGTCTACTCAGCATTTCTGACATCATCAGTAAGAACAGCAAATGAAACTCATAAAAAGCAGACTGCATGCAGCTGGGCCACAGCCACTGACTGGTTGAGTAGTAAGAATTGACCTATAAATCTTTGAGCATCTACAACAGACCTTAAATCATCCTAACCAGCTTTTAAAGGAACTGGTTTAGATTGGTCAGTGTACACTTCCCACATTGATTAGATCTGTGCTTACTTAAGACATTGTCCTTACTCCCTAACAGAAGTACCAATAGTTTGACTCTCCACCGTCTTACAATCATAACCAGATGACATTAGGAAAGATACACACATCTACATTGTAACTGAAGGTATGCCTGCAGCTGATACAGACACTTAAAACTACCCAAATTTGGTACAGCTGGCAGAGAAGTGTTAACACCTGCACTTGGGCCAACTGCTGGAGTGTTTACAATGCCTTGGGTAAGTTTTGGCAGTCATAGAGGGAAAGGTTGTTGCTGTTACCAGAGATACACACAATTCAGCAAGCTGCAGTCAAAGCTGTGCATTAAGTTTTGTGGACTGAATTAAAAACTTAATATTCACTGAATACTGGGTGCAAGGCAAGGACCGAATCCACCCTACCTTAAAACCGCAATGCAACTAGATGTCTCATATACAGGGAGCTTCACAGAGCTGGTTTTCATGCAATTCATGTGCCAGCAGATGCTCATTTTGGCAGAAAGATCATTGCAATGGTCTGCTGTTAATAGACAATTACAAACCTCGAAAACAGTCTAGACATCCATCAATACAACCTGTAGAGACTCATTCTTTCTGCATGAGGACTGTTACAATCCTACTCCCGCAATGTAATCTTCTAGATGCAAATCTGTTTTTCCAGTGGTACAAGGTCATTTCCTCTGAAAAGGGACTGATTGTGCTATACAGAGTGCTTAGAAATTAGAAGCCCTTCTCAGAATTATGGAGATAGTATTTCCTAATCATTTGGGTCTAGTTTCCTTATAGAAAGAGTAATTGGCAATTATTCCAAACTAGTAATTTGGCTCCATAGTGACTAATTATATTATCTTTAAAAAAAAAAATAGACCAGTGTGTTGCAGGAGACAAAAATATGCCCAAAACTACTCATTTAGACACAATAGTCTATCAAGCTTTCATATGTTGATCTGCATAAAGCAGAAAATTATTTATCCATTATAAAATACACAAATAGTTCCAAAACAATAGCTGTCCTCTTCTTTAAAAAAATAATTAAATTCTGGACTGCATCTTCCAAAAAATACATTTATTTTATTCCCAAAGTTAACTTACGTTCTCATCAAAACAACTTTGATGATTGAAAAACATTTACATCATAGGGAAAAAATACGACCTCTTGCAAGCATGGTCCTATAAATATGAGTATGTCTGATGTTGTGGTCTTTTGAAATAGATCTGTTGCCTAAACATAATGAATCATCATAGCCTTTGGGAGGCTGGAAACACCACAAGGTAACTGACATACATCACAGAGAAAATAAATAAATCTGAAGTTTCCTTCTGCACTACTGTAAAATGATATATAGTGTTGTTTAGAATCAATAAGCCTAAAACCCAAAAATACGAAGGCATCTTAAGATCCAGAGCTGAAGAGCACAATCCTCTATAAATCTGTCTTCATGCAGAAATAAAAAAGATGACTCCAAGTGAGGGGAAACATTATTAGCTTCAGTGCTATACCAGGCAAACACATATGATTCTCAGAACAAATTAGTATCTTCACATAGCTCTGTTTGGTGCCACATAGACACAGAACCTTGGTTGAGGCTCACCCAGGAACGGCTAAAAATGCTCTACCACAGATCCAAAAACAGATGAAAATTTGTCTTTACTAGTGAAGCTCTCAAAGAGCCAATGCATAATTTCCATTAAGCTAGTTGTGCTGAAGTTGTTTACATTTTAATTCCATTTGCTTTCCTCTCAGATAAATACTGTGGTGTGCAAATATCTAGCCCTCAATGGTCAGCTCTAGCACCAGTCTCGAGGGAACAGAGACCTGCAAGAGGTGAGGTAAGGTCATATTTGCTGTAGTAATCAAACTGAAAAAGATCAGAAGCTTTACATCTGGTCAGGAAGGACAAAAAAATGAGTCACTATTCTATAAATCACAGAATCATGGAAGACAGGTGAAAGGAGTTTCAGAGGTCACCTAAGGCATCTCCTTGCCCAAGAGCAGGGAAAATGATATGCATTCTCATACAAAACTTATTTAACCCATTCTTAGAATCCTCTACATTTGTCCTGACTGGAGGCCTGCAAGTAGATGGCACCATGGATGATCTCTCTTCGGAGATCTTGTTAACTCCGAAACAGCGACAGAACAAAAGATTATGAAAGAAAAGCTGCAGAACAAAATCACTGCAAAGAAATGAAGCTGGCACAAGTTTAGGTTTCTTGGGTTTATTTTTTTAAACGCTTCCAAGCTTTTCTCTTAGATTTGTTCTTTGGGATGTCTAGCGACAGTACTAGTCAAACTATGGCAACCAGGGCTGCAAAGAACTGAAAAGTATTCAGATATTTATGCTTAACGTTGATTGGGTGTTTTAGGAATCTAAATCCACATAGTGAAATTAAAAAGTTAAGTTCCTTTCTTAAATACTCTGTCTCTTTACACCAGCTAGATACAGAGGTTCACCTTGGTTTAGAGTAGCATCCAGTGCTGCTCCAAGATCATCCTCAGCAGCTTACCAGCTAAGCAATCCCTGCTTCTGGTCCTACGTATGTCTATTATCAGCAGAAGAAAGGAGAAAGAAAACAAATGCCTACCAAAAAATTAATCTGTGTGGATGTAGGTTCTCTGTATGAGTGAAAAAGAAGGAAACTAGATTTTACAAGATTATTACATTATCACTAGATTATTACATAAAGATAAGTTGTCATTGTTTCACGCAGACACAGAAAACGTATTGGAAAAGAAACTAAAACTGGGGGCATGGCAAGAAATTTTTCCACGTAATTACAATTGTGCTACTTGTGATATTCCCCCTATCCAAAATCAATGCCATAAGGATGACAAATTCCTGAGACTCAGCGTGTAACTTGAGTTTATGCCTAGGAAGTGCTCTCATTAGAAGACATTCATCTCTGTAAAACAATATTAACTTATTTCCTAGCAAACACATTTAGACTCCCTAATGCATTTCTTCCTTTGGGGGAGGAGAGATAAAATATTTAGACTGGTTTCTAAATCCATTGCTTTTTCTTCTTCCCTCTCTGCCTCCTAGTGAAGCTAACAAAATAATCATTCCTTGCTGTATCTCACTCAATAAAATGCTAAACAAAATCACAGAGCCAACTCACTCATAATATGGAACAAAATATAATGAAGATGTCATGCACACAGCTAATCTTACATAAGTAATGTTGCTCGAGCAGATACCACCAGCCACAATAGAGAAACACATTTCCAAGATACTGCCAAAGCTATTTAGTATATCACTATCACTTACATACACATATGAGTAAATAAACAGGCCTCAAAAATAGACCTCTAAAAGGATCAGGAACTAAAATGATTAAAAATCCTACTGATTCACTGGCTGCCTGTCCTACTAACAGTGGAATAGGATTTCACCTGAAAGCTTTATCTTCTGTAATATATTAACTATATTTTATAAGGTTAGTTTACTATTCTTAATTTTCAACTTGCAGTATGTCAATACCATTACATTATGCTTGCCCACTGGAGTCAACGTACGGCTGTTTTATGCCATACATTATATATCTCTTAAAAATAATCACTATTCTTCAAACACAGGTTTATCTGAGAGGTGTGTATTTCTTTTATTAGCTGGTGACTACCTCAGAAATTGAATGTTTTGGGTAAGATCTTGCCAGGACTGGCAAAACTCCCATCAGTTCAATTGGTCCAAGACTTTATTTTTTTGTAGTCCACTTTCCTCTCAAACCTGCTGCTAAAATTACTTTACAATGTAATCATTTGCAATCAATTTACATCACTTAATCTGGCAAAATTCCAAAATTCCAAAATTCCAAACCTTCTTTTTGGAGATTTAGATTCCTGAAGTAAGGAGTCTTCGGAATTTTGCCCTAGTTAACTCCCAAATGCCTGAAAACTTTACAGACAATCTGACAAGATTTCTTTTCTCCTTTAAAACAAACAAACAAAAACACAATACCTTTGCTGCAGTTGTGGAGCTGACACCCTCCCCAGGGCACACTCAGACTGAAGACCTGACAGTCTATAGACT
The DNA here is from genome assembly GCF_027791375.1 of Indicator indicator. Taxonomy (NCBI): domain Eukaryota; kingdom Metazoa; phylum Chordata; class Aves; order Piciformes; family Indicatoridae; genus Indicator; species Indicator indicator. Next base: position 3,943,565 of record NC_072053.1, on the reverse strand, counting down.
GTCAAGAGTCTATACTATACTAGAGTACAGCAGATGTCACTTTTAGCCAATGTACCCAGACTCTCTTCCTATGGAAACCAGGGTATGGGGAAAAGGAAAAGATGCATGCACCGATGTCTCCTCCCAGGCATGTTAACCTATAGACAAGCTTCAAAAACCTCTAGTAGCTATACTAGTAAGTCACCGTTTTCACTGGGACCAGAATTATAAATTTGGGGTACTCCCTCGGTTCCTGCCGGGACCAGGATTATAAATTTGGGGTACTCCCTCGGTTCCTGCTGGACAAACGTTTTCTCCCTCCCTCTTTCTACACACTCATTTATTAATTCCAACAACCACTTTGCCCATTTCTTCAGAAAATGCCAACAGCTACATTAAGAAATGTTCTATGTGAGTTTAAAACACAGCACAAAGACTGTGAGCAAGACTCAGCTACTAAAATGCAGACTGCTCAACTGTCAATGCACTGTAGCATGGAACATGTCCAGAGAAGGGCCACAAGGATGATCAGAGGGCTGGAGAACCTCTCCTGTAAGGACAGGCTGAGAGAGTTTGGGTTCCTCAGTTTGGAGAAAAGACTCCAAAGAGACCTCATTGGGGCCTTCCAATATCTGAAAGGGAGTTGAGAGGAGGGGAGGTTTAGATTAGAATCACAGACTCAGAATTAACCAGGTTGGAAAAGCCATCAGAGATCGTCAAGTCCAACCTATCACCCAACACTATCTGATCAACTAAACCATGGCACTGAAGTGCCTCATCCAGTCTTATTTTAAACACTTCCAGGGATGGTGACTCCACCACCACCCTGGGCCGTCCATTCCAATGGGCAATCTCTCTTTCTGTGAAGAATTTCTTCCTAACATCCAGACGAAACCTTCCCTGGTGCAGCTTGAGACTTTGTCCTCTTGTTCTGTCACTGATTGCCTGGGAGAAGAGGCCAACCCCCACCTGTCCACAGCCTCCCTTCAGGCAGTTGTAGATGGCAATAAGGTCTCCCCTGAGCCTCTTCTTCTCCAGGCTAAACACCCCCAGCTCCCTCAGCCACTCCTCATAGGGTTTGTGCTCCAGACCCCTCACCAGCTTGGTTGCCCTTCTCTGGACACCTTCAAGCAACTCAACATCTTTCTTAAAACTGAAGGGCCCAGATCTGGACACAGTACTCAAGGTGTGGCCTAACCAGAGCTGAGTACAGGGCAGAATGACTTCCATGCTCCTGCTGGCCACACCATGCCTGATGCAGGCCAGGATGCCATTGGCCTTCTTGGCCACCTGGGCACACTGCTGGCTCATGTTCAGCCTACTGTCAACCAGTACCCCCAGGTCCCTTTCTGCCTGGCTGCTCTCCAGCCACTCTGTCCCCAGCCTGTAGCTCTGCATGGGGTTGTTGTGGCCAATGTGTAGAACCCTGCACTTAGGTGTGCTGAATCTCATGGCCTTGGACTCTGCCCATCTGAGCAGCCTGTCAAGGTCCCTCTGCAGAGCCCTCCTACCCTCTAACAGATCCACACCTGCCCCCAGCTTGGTGTCATTTGCAAACTTGCTGATGATGGACTCAATCCCCTCATCCAGATCATCAATAAAGATATTGAACAGGATGGGGCCCAGCACTGATCCCTGGGGGACACCACTAGTGACAGGCTGCCAGCTGGATGTGGCACCATTCACCACCACTCTCTGGGCTCGGCCCTCCAGCCAGTTCCTAACCCAGCACAGAGTGCTGCTGTCCAAGCCACAGACTGACAGCTTGGCCAGGAGTTTGCTGTGAGGGACGGTGTCAAAGGCCTTGCTGAAGTCCAGGCAGACTACATCCTCAGCCTGCCACACATCCACCAGGCAGTCACCTGCTCATAGAAGGAGATCAGGTTGGTCAGGGAGGACCTGCCCCTCCTAAATCCATGCTGGCTGGGCCTGATCCCTTGGCCATCCTGTAGGTGCTGTGGGATTGCACTCAAGATGACCTCTTCCATAATCTTGCCTGATACTGAGGTCATGCTGACAGGTCTCTAACTCCCTGGCTTCTCCTTCTGGCCCTTCTTGTGGATGGGCCTCACATGTCCAGCTTCCAGTCATCTGGGACCTCTCCAGTGAACCAGGACTGTTGAAAAATGATGGAGAGTGGATTGGCCAGCTCATCTGCCAGTTCCCTCATTGCCCTAGGATGGATCCCATCTGGTCCCACAGACTTGTGGGGATCCAAGTTGCTCAGCAGGTCTCTAACTGTTTCCTCCTGGATTACAGGGGGACTATACTGTTCCCTGACTCCATCTGCCAGCTCGGGATGTCAGTTGTCTGGAAGACAACCTATCCTACTATTGAAAATTGAGGCAAAGGCATTAAGTACTCCTGCCTTTTCTTCATATGTTGTTATTATATATGCTAGAAAAATTCTTCACCATGAGGCTGGTGAGACATTGGAACAGATTGCCCAGGGAGCTGGTGGAAGCCCCATCCCTGGAGGTGTTTAAGGCCAGGCTGCATGTGGCTGTGAGCAACCTGATCTAGTGTGAGATTTCCCTGCCCATGGCAGGAGGGTTGGAACTAGATCATCCTTGAGGTCTCTTCCAACCCTGACAATTCTGTGATTTAAGACTCACACCACAGCCACTATTATCAAAATGGCAGTCATATTGCTCCCCAGCATGCAACCTGACAAAAATGTGGCTGCAGTCTTACTGTTGCAATTAAACCAGTGAAATCCTTATTTGCTACACAGACCTTCCATAACTTTAGTCCAGTTTACTCACAAGCATAATTTTAAGGTGTGCATGACAATGAATAATTTCATCCTTTATACCACGTACAAGAATGTTGGCAGCATAAACTCTGAAGAATGAAAATATTCCAAAAGACTATAAGGAAGCATGGGAATATTTCCTTATACCAGTAATTTTTGACACATCTTTAAAAACAGATTATTTGTGTCATGGAGTAATTACACTTATGTACAAATGGGCTTGATGTCTTCTCTTTAGCCCAAGGATTCTGTCTTTTGTTATTTTCTCATTTTTCTGCATCTTGCCTTCTTCAAAAAAAAAAGCCTCCTCCTTTTTCATGCTATGTCTGATCTAATTTTCTGTTCTTTTGTTTATTTTTGAAGTCATTAAAATTCCATTTCCAGAAGCAAAAAAAACAGTGGAATGCATATTACTGATATTATGCTAACACACCAAAGCTAGTCTCTAACAATAAAGACTTAAACACAGCCCTGATGCTGAAAATATTTAAACCATAAATAACAGCTTTAAAAATGTGGAAAGCAGAAATGGAGTACCATTCCAGTGAATTACCAAAAGGACCCACTTACAGTTATAAATTGTGATGCACAATTTGTTTAACACAAAATCAGTAAAACCAGCTGGAGATGCTATTTACAAGCCTTAAGTGTCCAATATCTTTCTTTGAAATCTAGTTTTGCCGAAGCTAAGCCTCCATGGACTAAAAAAAAAATAGACAAAAAAAGATAATTATTTGTTGTTGTTTTGTGAGGGTTTTTTTCTACTCTATCCTTGCTGTTAATTGAATTTCCTCTGGCTAAGGAAAACAGGCTGAAAATACCAATTCAGTCACACTTAATTTTGTTGAGAGCTGTGAAATGTAAATGCAAAACAAACAAAAATCAAGCTACAAAGAAGGATTTGGTCATTTAAGGACAGCTGGTAATAATATTGTTTCAGTTGCCTTTAACATTAATTTCCTCCCCATTATAAAAAATTTATTTGTATTGGCTCCCACATTCTGACAGTTCTTTGCCTCCCTGTCCTTCCCAACATAACTAAAATACATTAAAGTGACAAAGAAGTAAATTCTTCAAATAAAGTTTGATTATTTTGTACCTGGTTGGCTAACATTTAGAACCATGCATATTTTTTTCCCAATGTATCTATTTCTATATGTTCCTCACTTAGTCTGATCCATTTCCTAATCTTACAGAAGTTCTTATCTGTTATTTAACATTGATTATCCCTTCCCAAAAATAACTAATTAAAAAAAAAAAAAACAACACAGAGAGCACCTGTTAATTCAAGGTCAAAAACCATTACAGTCATAAACTCATGGTATTCTGATCTTGAAATCAGAGAAATACAAGCAGGCACACATGTAACAAAAAAATCATTAAGGTATCTAATAACACCCATCCATCATTTTACAGTGATGTGATGGAATAGTTTTAGAATTAATTGAATTTATAGAATTTATACTGTCAGTTGCCACTACTGAAACGAGCCTAGCTCCACCCTTCTTCTACACATTCAGGAGTTTCCCCTTCACCCTTCTCATCTCCAGGCTAAGCAATCCCAGCTTGCCCAGTCTGTCCTCTTAGGACAGATCATAGAATCATAGAATCAGTCAGGGTTGGAAGGGACCACAAGGATCATCCAGTTCCAACCCCCCTGCCATGGGCAGGACAGATACTCTAGTCCCTTCACCATTGTCACTGTGGCCTTTTGTTGGACTCTTTCCATCATGTCCATATCTCTCTGTTTTATCGAGGATACGTACACCCATGTCACTTTAGCACTGGGGTGCTAAAAATGCTTGAAACAATGTAACTGCTTGAAACAACTTGAAAAACACATTTTTATTTCCTTGTACCACCCCCCATTATTTTGCACAAAGTGACAAATTTTTAAAACACCCATTTTCACAAATGCTTATAAACTATGAATGACTTACCAAATTTTCTTCAAGTCTTCCAAAATTAGTTCAGCAGCCAAGAAAGAAGATATTTGGATTATTCTGTTTAACTCACATATAATATGAGTAAGTCTATACTGAACAAAAAAATTCAATTGAACTTTATTTACAGTGCTGCTTGGTCAGAGTCATTAAAGAAAATAACAGATGACATCCATCCAGATGGCAAAGTGAACTCATGCTGACTGAGGCACACCTTGCTTTGTACACAAAAAGAGCGCCAATGCACATCTGAGCTTCCCAGAACAGAGTTTTGAAGAAGAATCGCCTTTCACAACTAGGCAGACTCTCAGGTTGGTCTTCCTTACTTTGCAACCATAGTAAGATACAGACTTACACATTTTTGCTGAATGCAGCTAACAACACTACAGTTGACTGCGTGCTGCTTGAACAAAACTCTGTGACAGCATGGCAGTAAGCTACACTTGGCCAGTTGCACCACAAAGTTTTTGCAGATGAAAGCTACTACACATCCCCTGTTTCCTCTTTCCTGTACATCTGGGAATCTAGGTGAGCAGTCTGGTAAGCTGTATGTTTTCATCACAAGAGCAGGCATGATCTTCTTCCTGTCCTGATCTCAAGTCTACTTATGCCAGTTTCAAAAAGGAGGCTCCAGACACTTGAGGCAAGGGAATACCACGCAATGGGTGCAACTGGATTAAGCTGTTGATGTAACTAGGAAATTTTGCAGTTGTGTGGGTCAGTCAAGCATGAGCTGAAGAGTCTCATGTTTAGACCAGAACCAGTCATGAATGTGTCTAACAGCCAGCCTGCCCTTTAGTTGTCTCTCTGCTATTCAGAAGTAAGATCTTCTCTTTCATCCCACAATGTAAATGTATTTTGGGATAGTTATTCTGCATTAGTTGCAAACAACTGCAAGAAAAGGTGCATACACAGCACAATGTGGCACATACAACATAAATTTAGGAGTTCCTTGTGATTATGGTGATACATGCTCATAGGGCAACATTCACAATTGCTTAAATGCAAGACTGTTTGCAAGCAAAGCAGTTGAAGAATACAAATGGAAACAGTCTCCAGGCTTCCATTATTCCTTAGAAAAAGTAACCTTAACTTTCAAGTAAAATTGAAGAAGTGTCCAATTGCTACCAGGTTATTATCAATTACATTTCAGTGGACATGCACTAAGGCCTGATTTCTGAAGGCATATTTCTGAAGAATACAACAAACCCTACTTTTGTGTGCATTAAGAGAATTTGTACACATTTTTCAGCATATTCCTATTAAAAAGACATTTGTAACAAAAACACCCAATTTATTTTTTAGCATGGTGTGGAACACTTACTTTGTGTCATGAAGCATGATGAAGAAGGGAATGACTAAAGTAGACAACTAAATCATTCCTATGGCTACAATCACTCTCATTACACCTGTCCAAGTACAGCTACATGTTATGCATTATTATCTATGTCTGGTTGGCTTTATTCACCATGTTGTTTCCTCTCTTGAAATCAGGGCAAAATAATTTACTACTCTCTATACTCTTCATTCTCTACCTGGGCTTAAAATGATCAAAGAACAGTTTGGATGTGTGTAAGGAAACCATGTCATATGCTGGTGGCTGTTTTGGTTTGTTGTTTTTTTTTCACTACATAATTTCACAGGATCACAGAATGTCAGGGGTTGGAAGGAACCTCCAGAGATCATCAACTCCAACCCCCCCTGCCTCAGCCGGACCATACAATCTAGCATAGGCCACACAGGAATGCATTCAGACAGGGTTTGAAAATCTCCAGAGAAGAAGACTCCACAACCTCTCTGGGCAGCCTGTTCCAGTGCTCTGTGACCCTCACAGTGAGGAAGTTCCTCCTCATGTTAAGGTGGAACCTCATGTGCTGTAGTTTATATCCGTTACCCCTTGTCCATTCACAAGGTGCAACGGAGCAGAGCCTGTCCCCTCCCTCTTGACAATCAGCCCTCAGACATTTATTAAATCCCCTCTCAGTCTTCTCCAGACTAAAAAGCCCCACAGACTTTCGTGGACCTCTGAGATCAAGTCTAGCTCACCTAGAACTCACAATCCTACCACTGCTAAGCCACTGCCACTAAATCACATCCCTCAGCACCACATCTAGACAGCTTTTAAACTCCTCCAGGGGTGCTGACTCCACCACTTCCCTGGGCAGCCTGAGACAATGCCTGCGAACCCTTGCTGGGAAGAATTTTTTCCTAACATCCAACTTGAACCTCCCCAAGCACAACTTGAGGCCGTTTCCCGTGGTCTTCTCACTTGCTGCATGTAAGAGCAGCAAGTGAGAAGAGACCAACCCCCACCACCTCCCTGGGCAGCCTGGGACAGTGCTTGAGGATCCTTGCTGGGAAGATATTGCTTCTTCACACTTCCCTTCATTGTCCTTTCCTTTACTTTCAGCAAAGACTATGGAATTTGACTTGAACAGACTGACACTGAGAGTACTTTACACAGCTCTTCTGTACCTAATAAAAATCAATTTAATTATAAACTGCCAGCTCATAAACCACTATTAAACTTTTTTCCCCGTTGAACTTCAAACAGTTTATATACTGCACTACGCCATCTACACAGGGTATTACGTGAAAGCATATAATTGTGATAGAAAAAATTTTATTCTAATACAGAATATTTAAACAAAGACTTGATACAGAATTAGAAAACACAATTACAGTGCTTTCCTTCCTGCAGATTATAAAAAACATATTATGAATTCAAGTCTTCAAGTGGTCAGTACAAGACCCTTAAATGAGATTTTAAACTAAGTAATACTTAACAAATATCATATAATGTACATACATACATACACATATATATAAATATACAACTTTATAGGGCAATAAATATCACTGAGAGGGAACACACAAAATCTTTCATTTAAACCCTCAAAGACAACTTCTAGGCAACTGCCGGTGATAAATAAATCCTGCCTAAATCAACAGATTTTTTTTTCCCTCACTAATTTCACCATAATAAAATTTTCAACTCTGAACTGAAATATTGTGAACTTCTCACCTGCTATCTCCATCTGTCTCCCCTTTAAAAGAAAAAAAATCATATATATATATATATGTATATATATATATTTCTGCAGGTATCATATATATATATATATATATATATATATATGATACCTGCAGAAATGGCTGCATTAGATGTCCTAGGCAACACAGGGAAGTAACTGAATCAGATTTATGGATATGTTTTTTTTACAAAAAACTCCAGTTACTTAAAAGATTGATCTTCTGTTTTACCTTACAGTAACTTACAATACAGGATTTTTTTATTTCCATGTTTCATTGGTTATTTGGATGTGAACACAGCAACCTCCCAGCATTCTCAGAAACAAGAGAATGAAAGTATCTAGCTTCTTTCAAACTGATTTGTATTCAGAAATAAAGAGAAGGAAACAATACACACCAATTTATTTTTATGAATGTCAGGAATGACAGTGCATTTTAATTTTGTCTCCAGATCAAATTATATCTGAGCCAAATATTTCATTTTTAAGAGTCCTGTTAAGTCTTTTCAAAGGCCTTGTTTTATGTGTTCATGAAATAACTCACTGTTTTTTAGCTTTCAGGAATGGTAGTTGTTGTAAATCTTGTAAATTAGCATGAGTAGTTCCAGCAAGACACTCTGTTAAAATTCATCTACAGTGTTGTTGGAATACTTATTAGGTGTTAAAATATTTAAAGGAAACCTACAACTACTACAATTCAAATTATATTTCACCTAAGAAAGCCTTTATTATAGCATTTACTATTATTGTTTCATTGCTGTATAAGAAAGTATCCAATCCAATGCCTAATCTTGAGCAGAAAAAATCCTTTTCATTAGATGACTGAATGAAAGCATTACATTAACTGCATCTTTCCTATTCTGTTCTATCAGTTTGCACAAGTAAATTGCACTGCTCATTGTGGTAATTGACATTTCCGGCACTGCACATACAGTAGAAGTGTTAGCACCATTTAAAAGCTAGTTAGCTCTTGATGGATTAGTGACCTTCAGAGGTCCTTCAATGTTGTTGTTTTTTTTTTTTTTTTCTGAATATTGCTGTAGCAGATGGAGAGATTACCTCCCCCATTTTCTCATTATGATCACTTACTTTCTACCATCCCTTTTGTGTCAGCATCTCCTAGCTTGTTCCAGTCCAACTGAGTTAGCTGACAGCTATTATTTATAATGTAAATATTCACCTCATTCATTTCTCACTCTTCTGCCTCTCTTCAAACTCATTTGTATTCTCTGCTCCAGATGATGGTCACAAGTGTCAAAGCTTTGTGCTTGTACTGCAACGTCAGCTCTGGCTCAGCATTAGGGCAGTGCAAGAGCTCCTCAGGCTGAGTGAACAGCAGGAATATGCAAACTGTAAGACCTCTGAGCATTAGCCATCCCATCACACTCGGTATCTATTATAAACCCTTCCTCTAACTAATTCAGGCTAACACAGGGGATTCTGACTGGTTTCTCTGTAGAAGAGATCATATACCAATACCTTCATACACTAAAAGACATTACTATATAAAGATGAGCCTCACACATACTGGATTTTCCCTTCTCTGAGAAAGTGACTTGACAAAAGAGCTGCACATGAAGACCTGATCTCTTGTGTTTCCAAATACATACATGCCCTAGTAAAGGGAAGAAACTAACAGAATTCACAGAATCAGCCAGGTTAGAAGAGACCTCCAAAATCATGAAATAAAATCATTAACACTACATATATATACATACATACACACACACACATGGATAATAAAATCATTACACTATATATACATATATATATATATGTGTATATACATATGTGTGTATATATATCTATATCTATATATATATATATATATAAAAAACAAACAAACATGAGTCTTCCAACCCTGTTCCTATTTGCAGCTGCTTAGGAGTAAAGACCAAAAAAAAAAGTGATGAAACAACCACTCACTTTCACTGTGAGTAGTGTTTCAAACTCATTTGCCCAGAGACAGATGAAATGAACTTCTCACATTTCTTCTGTGGTTAGAAGAGAGAAGCCTTTTGCAGGGAGAAACCAAGCAGGGAGAAACCAATCTCCATACTGCAAATCTTATGTTGGAGAAAGGATAAAAAAAACCCACTTTTTTTTTTTATGAGACAATGTATATTTCTGATTATCCTAACTCCAAATCATATAGTAATATGAAAATGGAAATCTTTAGAAGGCTCTGGAAATTATTTCTGAATTTATCTTCCATCTCAATATTGTCATTGGTATGGGAACCTCCAAATAAACATGAACTGCCTCTCATATTTATTAGTAACTTATATCTAGCTACAGTGTCTTTCTGAACAATTCCTTCACTGGATTGATGCCCAGAATAACTTCTTCTCCTCAACTTTTAACTCACGTGTTTTCTAGACATTAGATTTCCTACGCTTTTACCTAACATGCATAGAAGCAGGAGAAAAACACACTGTCTTGTTTTTTGAATTCTTCCTGCTACCTAGAAGTTCTCATTTTTCTGGAGAAGTAGAAAACATTCTGTACCTGTCTTTAAACAGAAGAAATAGTGTATACAATGTAGCCTGAAAACCGCAAATCTACAGCTGTGCATGAGGCTTACCTTTGAGTCGCTCATCCATGGCATGGGCTATTTCTCTTCAGTTTGCACCATCTTTAAACTGTTTGCACCAGCAGTTGAACTTAAGATCCTCAGGGCAACCAGGAGGACGTATTCTAAGCTTATGACCCTAGACTTCAGGCGAGCAGACTTTGATCACTTCAGGGATCTGCTAGCCAAAGTGTCATGGGACAAAGCCCTAGAGGGAAGAGGGGCCCAGGACAGCTGGTCAGTATTCAAGGATCACCTCCTCTGTGTCCAGGAGCAATGTGTACCAACAAAGAGAAAAGCAGGGAAGCATGCTAGGAGGCCTGCCTGGATGAGCAAGGAGCTCCTGGACACCATCACTTAAAAGGAAGCTCTACAAGGAGTAAGAGGAAAGGACAGCTGGAATGGGGGTATATAAGGAAGCTGCCCGAGCAGCAAGAGACCTGGTTAGGAAATCCAAAGCACAGTTGGAATTGAATCTAGCCAGGGAGGCTAAAGGGAACACTAAGAATTTCTACAGGTATATGAATGGTAAAAGGAAGCCTAGGGAAGGTGTGGGCCCCCTCAGAAAGGAAACAGTGAAATGGTCACAAGGGACCTGGAAAAGGCTGAGGTTCTCAATGACTTCTTTACCTCAGTCTTCACTGCAAGGGCCTCCAGCCACACTCCTGGAATAGTCATGGAAGCTAATGGCAAGAACCAGAAGGAAGAACTGCCCATCATAAGTGAAGATCAGGCTCGTGATCACCTGAAGAACCTGAAAGTGTTCAAGTCCATGGGACCTGAGGGGATACACCCAGGGGTACTGAGAGAACTGGCAGAGGAGGTTGCTAAACCTCTCTCTATTATATTCCAAAAGTCATGGCCGTCTGGGGAAGTCCTCACTGACTGGAAAAGGGGAAACATTGCTCCCATTTTCAAAAAGGGGAAGAAGGAGGAACCAGGGAACTACAAGCCAGGCAGTCTCACCTCTGTGCCTGGTAAGATCATGGAGCAGATCCTCCTGGAGGCACTACTGAGACAGAATAGTGAAGAGGTGACTGGGTACAGTCAGCATGGATTCACCAAGGGCAAATCCTGCCTGACAAACCTGGTGGCCTTCTATGAACAGGTGACAACATTGATAGATGAGGGGAGAGCAACTCATGGCATTGACCTGGACCTGAGCAAAGCCTTCCACACTGTCCCACACCACATCCTGGTCTCCAAACTGGTGACACATGGGTTTGATGGGTGGAGCACGAGATGGATAAAGAACTGGCTTGATGGCTGCACCCAAAGAGTGGCTGTCAATGGCTCCATGTCCCAGTGGAGGCCAGGGACAAGTGGAGTCCCTCAGTCCTGGGACCAGTCTTGTTCAACATCTTTGTCAGTGCCATGGACAGTGGCATTGAGTGCACCCTCAGCAAGTTTGCTGATGACACCAAGCTGTGTGGTGCAGCAGACAGGCTGGAGGGAAGGGATCCATCCAGAGGGGCCTTGACAGGCTGGAGAGGTGGGCACAAGCCAACCTCATGAGGTTCAACAACACCAAGTGCAAGGTCCTGCATCTGGGTCGAGGCAATTCCAAGCACAAATCCAGGCTGGACAGGGACTGGCTGGAAAGCAGCCCTGAGGAGAGGGACTTGGGGGTGCTGGTGGATGAGAAGCTCAACAGGAGCTGTCAATGTGCACTTGCAGCCCAGAAAGCCAACCAGAGCCTGGGCTGCATCAAGAGAAGTGTGGCCAGCAGGGCAAGGGAGGTGATTCTCCTCCTCTACTCAGCTCTAGTGAGACCCCACCTGGAATACTAAGTCCAGTTCTGGAGCCCCTATTACAAGAGGGATATGGACATGCTGGAATGTGTCCAGAGAAGGGCCACCAGGATGATCAGAGGGCTGAAGCACCTCTCCTATGAGGACAGACTGAAAGAGTTGGGGCTGTTCAGTCTGGAGAAGAGAAGGTTCCGAGGTGACCTTCTTGTGGCCTTCCAGTATCTGAAGGGTGCTACAAGAAAGCTGGGGAGGGACTTCTTAGGATATCAGGGAGTGACAGGACTAGGGGGAATGGAACAAAGCTGGAAGTGGGGAGATTCAGGCTGGAAGTGAGGAAGAAGTTCTTGACCATGAGAATGGTGAGAGCCTGGAATGGGTTGTCCAGGGAGGTGGTTGAGGCCCCATCCCTGGAGGTGTTTGCAGTCAGGCTGGATGAGGCTCTGGCCAGCCTGATCTAGTGTGAGGTGTCCCAGCCCATGGTAGGGGGGTTGGAACTGGCTGATCCTTGTGGTCCCTTCCAATCCTGACTGATTCTATGATCTTTAAAGTTTCGATGGTTTATTTGCAAAAAAAATCTTAACGTTGCAAGACTCTTAGTGCTGCTTGACAGGGAAATACAGCTGTCAAAAACCTCTGCCATGAACTGCAAGTGTCAGCGTAGCTCTGAGGTTACAGCCATATGCATCTTTCTACATTCGCCCCTCTAGGCACAACAGGTCCTGTTGGGAGTCTTCTCTATTCTGGTTGACATGGTTGTAAAGCAAAGGCACTTTTATAGAATTTTAAGCCATCTCATCTTGAAATAAAATGGAACTAAGTCAGACTCAGTGAGTTTCTCTCATGTAACACTCACTTTTCATTTATTCCCTAAAAAGGTAAAAAGAGAGCACACAAAGTTCTCATTTTGAGATTCTCTGACAAAATATTGATGCACAAGTTCATTTCAAGCAAATGACCTTACCAATAGAAAAGTATTAGTATTGGTACTGTCACTGAAAATTATAGAATCCATTTTCTATTTAAGAAAGCTCTATTTTTGAGAAGGCTGCAGCATCTGATCCAGTGAGAACAATGTTGGTAAGACACTGGTTTCACTTGTGGCCAGGCATGTTATCCAGGTGTACACAATGATCAAAGTTTTTAGCAGTTCTGAGTTAGCCAGGTGCTAAAGCTTCGAGAAGTGAAAAATGGGATTGCTGACCTAAGCTGACCAACAAAAGTATTCTGTACCATAAAAACATCACACTTACCATAAACTAGAAAGTTTACTGGGAATGGTCTCTTCTCATGATAGTCAGCATCCCTGGAGGGTCTTGCCTGTCATTCTGCTCCCATGACTACTCTCCTGTTTGCTGAGTGTCACATTTTCACTGTAGTTCTAGTGCTTGGCATTTAGAATTGCAGAAACACAGAACTGACCAGGTTGGAAAAGACTTTAGAGATCGTCAAGTCCAACCTATCGCCCAACACTATCTAATCAACTAAATCATGGCACTGAAGTGCCTCATCCAGTCTTATTTTAAACATTTCCAGGGATGGTGACTCCACCACCACCCTGGGCAGTCCATTCCAATGGCCAATCTCTCTTTCTGTGAAGAATTTCTTCCTTACATCCAGACAAAACCTCCCCTGGTGCAGCTTGAGACTTTGTCCTCTTGTTCTGTCACTGATTGCCTGGAAAAAGAGGCCAACCCCCACCTGTCCACAGCCTCCCTTCAGGCAGTTGTAGATGGCAATAAGGTCTCCCCTGAGCCTCCTCTTCTCCAGGCTAAACACCCCCAGCTCCCTCAGCCACTCCTCATAGGGCTTGTGCTTCAGACCCCTCACCAGCTTTGTTGCCCTTCCCTGGACACTCAACATCTTTCTTAAAACTGAAGGGCCCAGATCTGGACACAGTACTCAAGGTGTGGCCTAACCAGTGCTGAGTACAGGGCAGAATGACTTCCATGCTCCTGCTGGCCACACTATTCCTGATGCAGGCCAGGATGCCATTGGCTCTCTTGGCCACCTGGGCACACTGCTGGCTCACGTTCAGCCTACTGCCAACCAGTACCCCCAGGTCCCTTTCTGCCTGGCTGCTCTCCAGCCACTCTGTCCCCAGCCTGTAGCTCTGCATGGGGTTGTTGTGGCCAGTGTGTAGAACCCTGCACTTAGATGTGCTGAATCTCATGCTGCTGGACTCTGCCCATCTGAGCAGCTTGTCAAGGTCCCTCTGCAGAGCCCTCCTACCCTTTCGTGGATCAACACCTGTCCCCAGCTTGGTGTCATCTGCAAACTTACTGATGATGAACTCAATACGTTTGTCCAGATCATCAATAAAGATATTGAACAGGATTGGGCCCAACACTGATACCTGGGGGACACCACTAGTGACTGCATTCACTGCAGAGAGTGAGCAGCTCATCACCACTACATGTGCTAAGGATAACTTTGTGTACTTTCTATTAGTATTAATACTAATTTTTACTAGCGTTATTATTATATTTCACTAAATCTGTTTCCCTTTCAGCTCATGGGTCTCCTTATCTTCTCCTGACTTCCCTTTCCCAGAGCTGCAGGTAGTCACTGGATGATAGAGCTACTGGCTACATGAAGAAAGTTACACTACAGTGACAAGCTGTGCTGGGGCACACCCATCCTGAATGGGGCTGAGAAGAACCCAGCCCCAGATGGACAAAAGAAATTTAATCTGGGGAGGGCTTGGCCCCTCCCCTGCTGGCTGAAGGTGGTCCCCTGACTCAGAGGTGGTCTATTCCACTTTCCCTTCCTGTCCAGCAAGCCTATAAAAAGGGGGATATCTTGCTACTCTGCCCTTTTTCCTGCCTCGTCTGCTCGAGAGGACTTCCTGCTGCTGTTGCTGTCACTGTCTCCTGCACCGGCCCACGTGGCTAGGGCCCTTTCGCTCTCTCTCAACTGAATCCACCGACATCCAGGGGAACACAAGGCCATCCAGGCTTGGTTTTGTATATTTTTCTTCCCACTTACCCTCATCCCTCACCTCTGTGAACCCCCCCCCATTACTGATATATATATAAAAAAATAATTTTTTTCCTTTCCCTTTCGTGAAAAAAGAAAAAAAAATTACTCCTCCTACTTCCAAACCGACTTCAGAATATTTCTTTCACGAGTTTTTTTTTTTTCTTCTTCTTCTCTCTCTCTCCACCCTGCCAAGAAAAAAGGGAGAAGGGCTGGGGGAGGAATTTATATCTATTATCATTTGAGCTCCTAAACTCAGAGCTCGAACCACCACACAAGCCAAGTCCTACCCAACAGAACTTGGGATAAGTAGAGTCTCATGTCAACCATCATCTCACATGGCCTTCCTCAGAAAGTACCCACACCTCTGGAAGTCCTGATAGTAAGGTGCATACACCAAAAGCAGGTTAACAGAGCCCTTGCAGCATACCAAATAGCATATATATATGTTCTCTTTTGATTTATAGTCCTGTAGACAAAGGATTGACATTTCCTGCTCCTCTAGAATGAGATCTGATGACTAGAAACAAGAACGATCCATTATCTTCTGACGTTCAGTAACTTAAGGCTCCTCAGGTAAATTAAGAAGGTTTTAAAATGTCTACAGGCAAACAGAAATCCCGCCAGAAATAACGACATATTGCTTAGAAAACCGCAACAGAATTTTTTATTATTACTTATTTATTTACTTACAATTTATCTGAAAAAGAGAAACATTAGAATACTTTGCTGAGGGCAAAGTTTTACCTCAATAGAAAGAATATTGCATAGCAGGAATGACACAGAAAAGCACTAAACATGAGCAGAACACTCCCTGCACCCATGTTCTCTCTAGCAGTCTTGTGCCCAAGTCCTGCATAATTTGCATCATCAGTTTGAGACTTGACAAGACTCACTGCGAAGGTCATACAGATAGAGGTACAAGACTAAGAAAAACAGTAAGCTCACTCATCTTCTTGATCAAGAGTACAAATTCATATAGACAACGGCTCCTGCTGACCCCCTTAAGCCTAAACCACAGATCCAGATTTTGTTTTACGAACTCATCTTTCTTTGCTTGCTCCAAATTCAAGCATAAACTGGAGACTGCCCCATATTTGTTCTTTCTGTAGAATGGAGATGCTTTTCAAGTCCCCTAAGGTTGAGGCTGCTATGGGACTCCTGAGTAAGGGACTTTTATTTTCCTTTAAAGTATAGGATTATCTAAGCTACCGTGGTCATCAGCTGAAGTGAAACCAGGCCTAGTTCTGAGAGAAAAGTTGTGCAAACTTATGAAATAAAGTGTTCAACTGTCTGAAAATGCTATGGGTAATCCACAAACTAAAGCTATGAAAAATGAGGACAGTAGAATTGTGGAGAATGGCAGGATTGGTAAGAACAGGTAGCAGACCAAGATTTCAAGAGGACAAAGACTCACACAAATATATTCTGACAAAAACAAATTAAGAACTACAAACTATCGTGCGTATAATCATTATCAGATATATCACTGACACAGAACATCCAGGACATTACTTAAATGCTTTACCAAAATAAGAGTTTCAGATGCAAAAAAATAGTTATGGTCTCGACAAATACATTAGTCTCAGTGCAAGGGAAAAGAATAAACAGCACACGAAGCACAGCAAATAAAAACTAGAAGTGTTTATTATACTGTCACTTCTAATTCCTGGAGATTTAATAAATATTTCCTTATAGCATTCACAAGCCCTTTGGAGACTATGCTGAGAAAACAACGTATTAGTCACCAAATCAGATAGATCATGGGCTCACTTGTAAGGCCAGTCCCAGTTTGGGAAGCACTTCAGCACGTATCTGAGCACCATGCAGTACTACACATTGCACATCAAAGAGCCTTGCTGAACCTAAGCTTAAACAGCAGCACAGAACACAAGCTGACACTGCTGATCTCATGGATATGCACCATCCAATCCCTTATGATTTCTTTCACTAGTCCTTTTCTCATCTATCTTCACTGATGTATTTTCCTCCTCTCTGCTTTCTCCCCAAAATCACCATCCATGGATCAAGTACTCAGGAGAGGAAACTGGGTACTGCAGTACTCAGTTTGAAAACAGGAGAAGATTAAATGATTCCAAGGGGTCTGCCAAGACAGGACTAGAAGGAGCCTTTGGTTCTGGGGAAAACCGAATAAACGCCAGAACACTTTTTGAGTCTGGTCATATGCCTTGCAAGCAGTTTCCCCATGAAACACTCAATCCTATGAGAAAGTAAGTTTCTGTACTTTCATTCTACACAAGCAGTTGCCACACTTTCAATTATAATACAGGAAAAAGTGCTATTTGTGGAAAAAAATGTTTTGTTTGACATGAGAAGTTGATGTGTGATATTACACATTTAAGTAAAAAACATCTGTGGGAAAATAGCTTCTTACATAAACTTTTATCTCGAACTCAAGCTCCTACAAGCAGACATATCTGGCCTTGAATTCTCACCCACAGAGGCACCTTTCCACCCATGCATAATATTTATCTGAAAGGCTAAACAGCAGTCTTCAAGCAAGATTGAGCAATAGCCACCCAACCATGTATGTGCTTGTCCTACCAAAGTTCCACTGCAAAAAATCATGCCCTGGCTATCTAGGTCCTACTCCCCACTCTGAGGAACCATAAGAGAACCTGTTGAGCTAGATTTAACTGGGCTATGTTCTACCAGAATAGTAAGAAACAGGTATGTGTAACGGTCCATCATTCTGCCTAGCACTGCGTAATTTTAAATAGAATGAAACACTCAATCTTACATCCTGATCAAGACAGGCAATAAATAATCTTTGATTCAACCTTAGTGCCTATAAGAAAATGAGATTTTTCTGTTTCAGACTTCTAGTATTTCAGTCTCGTTATTTTCATAGACAATAATCACTTGTTCTACAGTAACATGACACTCCTGAGCTGGATTAAATATGCTGTATTCTTGCAAAGTTAGCCACTTTTACACCTGAATAGTCAAAGCAAAAATTGGCAGTATCATACAACTCTAGTCAGGAGTCAAGTTTCCAACTGTGAAATGAAATTGTATAAAGCAACTGAGTATATGCAGTAGGGAAAGATTAAAAAAAAAAAATCCACTGCTATCTCCATGTCTAGTTGGTAATGATTCCCTGATATAAAATGTATTGAATTGCCATTACAAAATGAACTATTTTAAAGGAGAGAGCTGGGTCCCAATGACAAGCTGCTGAAGCTATCAAATTCCTCACAGAAGATTTACACGCATCTCTTTAAGACAGAATAAGACAAAGATGAGACATGAAAAATGAGATACCTTGTAACAGAAATTGTTTACAGTATTTGATAAATACATCAAACATTTGATAAAGTTTGGTGCCACAGATGATTAAAAATGACAGTAAGTCCACCCAAGACGAATTCCAGAGTGTATTTCTTCAGACACTTAAGAGGATTTTTTACATCTCAGGAACAAATATTGAGCTGATAGAGTTTTAAAAATGTTCAAGTAAAGGTCTGAATAAGGATTTTGGAGTTCCATGTTCTATACAGACCTCATACAAGGTATTGGATGCACCCTTAGCATCTGATAACTCTGACCTTAGTATTTCTACACAGTCATGAAAGCTGAGGCTTCAGTTTCCACCTGCACCCAATTTCATACTTTGTCCCTGTGCTATTTCAGGACCTTGTCCTGCAGCCCCTCACTACCAAAAACTTGCCTCATAAACCTAAAAACAGCATGCAATTTTCCCACTGTGTCTTAGAGTGAACAAAACAAACATATTCTTCTAGTGAAAAAGGCATCTTGTTTTAGGGCAGGATGAGACCATTCCATAGCAGGAATCTGCACAGTGTCAGAGTCTAGCTTTCTTTCAAGGGAGATGCTCAAATACAACATAGAATCGGATTCACTTACGGTGTGGCAAATGGCTTGCTTGAGACTCCCACTAGTAAAACAATTGGTTATTTAGCTCTTGGGCTGCATTTACAATTTGCGGCTTTGCACAAACTTTATTGTGGAAACTTACAAACCTATGGCTACACAATAGTTGAAAACATTTTGGAAGTGCCATTGTACTAAATAAATACAGTGCCTCACCTTCTGCTTATCTCACTATGAAAAGTCTATCACTAAAATACTTCCTCCTACCCATCTTATTAATTTGCTAAGTCAGACACCAGACTTTCTAGCAAAATGATCTTGTTAGTGCTTGTAATAAAGATGATGTGAATCATCATTGTCACTTCATTTTAAGTTCATATTTAAAGTTAATGAGTCAGTACTGCCCGAATTACATAGCAAATTCATAAGCAAGTCCCTTCGGCATGCCTGACTGGTGACCAAACACAGGCATTTCTTAAACACAATACATCTGTGCTTCGGCAGATGTTAGCTCTTGGTTGAACTCATAAACAAAGTTGATGATGTTGATGCACAGTGAATATAAACTAGAGGCCATCAGCAAATGTCACATTCAACATTTTGAACAGTTAATATTTCATCATAACGTTCGCTGGTAGGATGACGCATTCAATTTGACCAGTGTATTATAAAAACATTCTGGAAAAACTAAGTTTAGCTGAGAGATCAGTGAACAGGTCAGTGGAGGTACTGAAGGGCTCTCTAGTAAACAAAATAGAATGACGGATTTGGGATGTTACTAATGCATCAAAGTATGATTAGAAATGTGATTAGTTTAAGGTGATATATTTATAGGAGGGAGAAATATTAGCCCTGGAAAACAAAAATGAGACATTTGAGACCTTCCTCATGTTAAAGACAACTGTAAAGTCTGCTTTAGGTATCTCAGAGCATAGGCTTTGGAAATACCAGCAACTGGTTTTTAATCAAGGTAAATCAGAAGTAATTCCTCTGGCAGACATCCTTGTTGTAAAGGATCCAGTTAAAAGTTGCTGTGCATGGACTGCCACAAGTGAATTTATAGCCTGACAATGTATAAGCAAGAAAAATGAGAGCAGTACTTGCTTAACAGGTGAACAATCTACTGCTATTAGAAAGAGAAAGTTAATAACACAGAGAGCTATTGTTTATGACTAACTACAGGTTTCTGAAATGTCAGTCCAGAAAGTGTACCATGAAAGTACTTAAACCAATAGTAAATAGGGGTGTAATTGCATTGGTCTGTAAGCTATAGAGATATGCAACTTGACCTTTAATAGTTAAGGATTCATTATGTTTTTTATAGAAAGTACAAAATACATCTTCCTCCTTTCACCTTAATTTCCCTTTAACTGCTTTTGAAACGCAGTCTTTTCACAGAACTACTGACTGATCAAGACCAACTGACAATGCACCTGTGAGCAACTAAGTTTTTCAGACTTCCTATCCAAACTAATTGCAGCCCTCGTTTCCCTTATTCCCTCAAACACTATGCAGTAATACCAGTCTCAATTTAGAGGTGAACCAAGGTTTAAGCAAATGGCACTTTAGTTGGCATGGCACCCCCCAGATATCCCACCTTTAGGTTATATCTACACCACAGTCCCTGTATGACAACCAACAGCCTTAATTCCTCCTCTCCACACTATCAGAGCTCTATCTGCCACCCAAGGACCCAGACACAGCATAAGCACTATTACAAACTACACTGTCACGAAGATCCCAGTCAGGCACCTACCTGGCAGGCCACGTTTAGTCTCCAAGGCTCATCCTCTTCCCTGTGTCATTAGACCAAACACACGCATGACTGCCAAGTTCTCACTCCACACCTAAGCAGCGCAGACATCTCATTAAGCCTGTGACCTTTGTAGCAGCCAAGTCTCCCAGCAGCCCCAGTCCTCTCAGCTACCTGCCTAACAGCATTTCCAACTCTCACCACCTGCTTCCTCTGTCCTTGAGGAGTCCTGACACAGAACTCTCAGTGCATGAGCATATTGGCATTGGCTAAATGATATGTAATGTCTAAAGGATTACAACATTTCTTCTCAGCACATCATGATCCTTCCATAAAGCTTGCATCCTCCTCACAATGTAAGGGTTTTCACAATGAGGGTGGGTACTATTTAATCTTTTCCAGCTTCAACCATGAGCCTCTTTGTTTCCTCACACTGTTTTAAATCCCAATACTTTCTCATGAGGCAAACAAACATGTTCTGCTTTGGCAGGTGATTAACCATACCTCATACCATGGAATAAATTCAGTGGCCAGCAAGATTCTGAGTAACACGAAAACCACACACTTTCTCAAAGCTTATAGCAGTTTACCCTGTCCTTTTTTTTCTCACTTTATTAGGCCAACTAAAAGTAGGAAAAAAAAAAAAAACAACAAGGGAGAGGGCAGAAAAATCAGAACAAAAGCAAAACCCTCAAAGATCTTAGGACAAGCAGTCTTTACTACCATGACATTCTTCATGTATCTGCCAACACATGCTCACTGCATTCCACTTGCCTCAGCTACTGCCTTTTGCACCCTCTTGTGCCTTGGGCAAGATCCCTCTCCCTCATCAGGCTCAAAGTGATGGCCCTGCCAAGTCCAATTGCATTGCCCTAACACAACCCTGAAAAGCCAGTGTTCATTTGCCTAACAAACTCTACAGGTTATCACCCAGAGTACATAGCCACCACAACTGGGGAAAAAAAAACACTTAACCAGACTAAGCAAATTCTCCCCTTCTTTCCTCTGCATGGTCATCTCTTTTCATGTAAGTTACAGATACCTAGTATCTTAACAGCCTTTGTGAAAGGTATTTGAAAGTGGCCAGAGGGTTCAAATCTTAGCAAAGGAGGCATACAAACATGCATTGAGAATACAGAACCATTGACCTCACTTAGGATGCAAGCCAAGACAAAAAACACCCCTCTAGAATGTGAAAAATGTATGAAGCTAGTAAAATTTTGGAGGTTAGCATCAAGACCAGCTCCCCCTGGTCACCAAATACTACTATACCTACTTTTAAGTTAGAAGCTCAAAATGGTTGGAGTTTAATCCATTTTTTGTTTTGATTTCTTATTCAGATTTGTGTTTATCTTATACACAGTATCTAAATGGGTATCACTAATTTGATTAGAACTGGGGGTGTGTGGTTTCTTTTGTTAGGGGAGTTTGTTGTTTTGGGGGTTTTTGGTTGTTTCATGTGTGTTTTTGTTTGGTTTGGTTTTTGTTTTTTGTTAAAATACATATACTGTAATAAGCTGTAATCTACACAGAAGTATATAAGCAGGGAAGTGAAAGAGATTGTTGATGTAATCCAACATGCTTTACGGGAATGTCTGTACTCATGTAAAACACATTTTTCTGTCAGTAATAGCTGCATTCATGCTATGTATGTAATACCACTTTACCCTATGTAAAGTTGGACAGTTTGTATACACCACGGAATAATTGAACATCAACCATTTGACACGGTAGTTTAAATGTAATTTGGTCTTTTAACTATCCAAGAAAACAAAATAATCCTAGATAGATTAAACACCTCCTTCAAAACTCAACAGCATTTATGGACTCTTAAAAGGCATTTCAGTTAGCCCCATAAATCACAAATTTTCACCTCCTGTAAAGAATGTGTTTCTCTAGGAAATGTTCAACACATCTATCATGGCTTGGGAGGCAACTAATTCCCTCTTGTTAACACTGATCTTACTAAAATGAGTTCTACCCCTCAGCAGTTCCTTACAAAATTCAGGGACAAAACCCACATGCTCTATTATATTTTAAATAGAGTACTTTCCTTAGTGAGACTGACAGTCAGGGTGTATTGCTACAAACCTACAGAGCTAGGAATGAAGTATTACTGGAAAACTTTATAAATGTGAAAACAAATGGAACAGTAAGAGGCCAAACCTCCTATTAGCACAACACATTTAAACAATAGAGATCCTTCTAGAGTATGAAATCTGATCATTATGGCTCAATGCATGTAATTTTTTAAATTCACAAAATTAATACAAATTTTTTTTAAATTTACAAAATTAATACAAAAATATATTAAAAAATGTCACTGTGTAACTAAAGCATTATACAAAAGGAACCTGGGAGAAAACAATCTGACAAGTATGTAGATAGTGTATGTCACAGTTATATCATCAGGAGGCTCTTCCATCTCCCTTTTCAACCACGTACTGTTCTGATGTTGGAAAAACCATTAAGACTTCAAATGCCTCTGATAAAAAATAAGTAATCGTATTTAAAAAAACCTTTGTTAAGCTATATAAAAAATAACAGCAAATAAGGCAGAAAAATTAAGGGCATTTTTAGCTTTTATTACCTATGTAAATTAAGTATTGCACCTGCAAATTTAAATGTGGTGATTCCAGAGCTCCTAGGTACTCCTGTAAATAAAAAAAAAGCTCCTTCAAACACAAGTTCTAGCAGCCAAGCAATGACTGTTACAATGAGATAGTTTGAAATGTAAGTCATTATGATGCTGCTCACTGCAATTATAAACCAAATGTGTCTTAGTGCCTACAGTAATAAATAAGGAGCTTTACATATTCCATTTTTAGAGAAAGACATCAAGACAAAATAAATAATGCAAAGTAGCTCTTAACTCACTATACAACTGCCCAGTTCTCCTGAGCCCTCCAAAAGAGACCCCTTATAATAAACCTTCCATTACCTGTTTTATATGGACTTTCATGAGATTTAATTAATGCTGCAAAGTGCTTTGAGATTAATGAAAAAAATTCTGTCAGGGTAAAATAATGTCAGACACTCATTCCAGCTTGTGAAACGTGGTTTAGTACATACAAATGAGAATTCATATCCATAAGGAATCATTTATATGAAGGAGTATTTTTTTTAGTATTCCACATAGGTGAAAATAAATTTATCTAGGTACAGTTCCCAAATGGTTATTTTGTCACTATGCATGTCCAACTACAGTTATGCTTAACCTGCTTTAACAAGTACTATTCAATCTACATATATACACCAAACTTTTAATATTATCTGTGTTTTTTTACAAACTGGCACTGCAGTACTTAAAAGTGACTACCCTAAAAAGCAAGAACAGTGCAGTAACTTTCTCGAGTCTGTAGTCATGGTGATTTAAAAGTATTAATTACATAGGTAATGTGCTACTTATCCCTACAATCCTAACAGTAAACCATATACAACTGGAGCTAATAGGTCAAATGTGGATGCATGGGGCTCTTTCAGGTTTCAAATCATAGAATCAGTCAGGGTTGGAAGATACAAGGATCACCTAGTTCCAACCCCCCTGCCATGGGCAGGGACACCTCACACTACATCAGGCTGCCTAGAGCCTCATTCAGCCTGGCCTTAAACACCTCCACAGATGGGGCCTCAACCACCTCCTTGGACAACCCATTCCAGGCTCTCACCACTCTCATGGGGAAGAACTTCTTCCTCACATCCAGCCTGAATTTCCCCACTTCCAGCTTTATTCCATTCCCCCTAGTCCTATCACTCCCTGATAGCCTAAAAAGTCCCTCCCCAGCTTTCTAGTAAGCCCCCTTCAGATACTACAAGGCCACAATAAGGTCACGTCGGAGCCTTCTCTTGTCCAGACTGAACAGCCCCAACTCTCTCAGTCTGTCCTCCTAGAAGAGGTGCTCCAACCCTTTGATCATTCTCATGGCCCTTCTCTGGGGGCAGGGCGCAGGGGGGGTGGTGTTGAAAACGGCCTAGTGGCCTTACAACCATTATTTTCTGTCTGTACTTATCTTTGAAAGGAACTTCATCAATTTCACACTTAAGGGAAGTTCACACACCTGGAAGCTTGGCTGTTTTTACCAATTTTAATCACTTTGCTGAGAAAATCCAAAACAAAACACAAAACCAACAACTTGTCATATATAACTCAAGCTAAATTACTCTTATGAAGCTATAATTCTGCAATTGTGGAATTGGAGTTAAGACACTGGCAAATTACTTCTATTAGAGATGTTTTTCTTAATCATAATTCTGCTAGAATACATAACTATTACCCCTTACAGCTTTTATTCAGCTCTTTCATGTCTTTAACTAGCATTTAACAACTGTTTTGCAGGTAATTCCTGACCTCATGACCAGAAGAAGGTTAACTGCTAATCTGAACTGCTCCATAAAATAATTTATTTTACCAACAAACATGGACTCTAACTCCTGGAGAAAAACAAACCAACCAAAAAAAACCCCAAAAAACTAAACAAACCAACAAAATAAACAAACAAAAATAAAAAAAAAACCAAAACCCACAAATGTACAAAGAAAAAGGAACAAACAAACATACTATACATTTGTGCCATACATGATGGCTGATTTCTGTCCCAAGACCTCTACACGTGACACTACTAAAAAAAACATAGGGAATTCATGCTTATTGAAAAGTTTCCATGAAGTACATACATCTAAACTTACAATTTCAGCATTTACAAACAATTTGCTCCTTCACTCATAAAACAGGATTGAAAAACTCAGTATGACTTGTCTCTTGATTATGGCACTATAACTCAGTGATTGGTGTGACCAGCTTGGAAACACACCACCCTGTGCATTTTGTTGTAATGTCCACTAAGCTTCCTGTATTTCTTTCTTCCACCAAGATCACAGATTTCGGGTTGAGCATTATTTTGCATTTCTTCTTATTTATATTTTTGCCTTAAAATTCAAATAAATGAAGGTTCTTTGTAAGGAAAAGTGAGTAACAATATGAAAGCTGAAAGAATCTATCACTAAGTCATAGTCTCAAGCAGTGCATTATACTACAGAAGATGAAAAGGACAGCCTGGCAAGTGTAAGTAATTACACTTACAGGTTTTTCTTAAAAGAATTGCAATATAAAAAGCTATATGTGAATTAAAAGCATAGATTCAAAGATTCATAGGTTTAAATGCCAGTAAGTAGCGTTATAATCATTTTTCAGAGCCTCTGTTTAACACAGACCAAACAATTCCACAATGATAATTCCTTTTGTAAGCCCCACAATTTGTGTGCAAGTCAGTCTTTTTGCAAAGGCACCCAGTGGAGTATTTGCCAGCTCCTCTAATAACCTGCCCTGCTACTTGATCATCCTCGTTATAATAACTGCATGTCCTATTTCTAATAATTTAGAAGATGTTATCTTTAATTTCCTTGCCAAAATTCCAGTCAATGGCAACTGAGCCTGTCTGGACTGGAATAATTAATTCCTTAGTTCATACTTTGAAGGAGAACAGGAGAAAAAAATGTGCATTTTCACCAGGCATAAAACAGGTGATTCCTTCCCCTGAAAAATCTACCACTGATTATTCTATCTAAATGCCTTTATTTTCATCTATATAGAAAACATTTGCAAACCATCAGTCTGAGAAGTAAATTGCTATTGCTAATGAAAGCTAGTTACCTTGTCTTCATACAGCCAAACACTACAGAAGAAAATAATTTTGGGTCAAAAAAACCTATGAGAATTTTTGCAAGGCCTTCAGTTAGAATTATGAAATTAAAATTATACTGTGAACCTAAAACCAATCCAAAGTTACATTATTTCATGAAACTCAAAAGTGAACATCCCAGAAAACTGTTCTCCCACTTCAGGAAGTGCTGAACTCAAAACTAGAAAAAGTTATTACTGCACTTTCCTGGCAGTTTTAATTTACTGATATTAAAACTCGGGTGTCAGGTAGCACTGCAAGCCAAATTTACAGGTTATTGCATTAAATGTTTCTAAAGTGTTTATAACTGCACCTAGTGCAAATTAATTTCTGTTATATTGCTTTGCAATTTATAAAAGAAGTTCATGAAAGCTAAATGATTGCACTTAATTCCACATTATGTGAATACTTTCACTTGATATATTCACTTTAAATACCCAAAATATATTTTTGTTTCATGTTTTAGTTTGTTTGAATACCTTGCCGCTCAAAGCCATCCGTAATAACTTAGTTTCAAACTATTTTCCAAAACAGATTTTCTAGAGTAATATAATTATGTCTCACTGCAGGTCATCCCACCTGCTTTAATTAACATTACGTTGGCAAACATAAAAAAATTCTTAAATACTACGAAACTGTGAAGCAACTTAAAAATCGTTTCGTTGCAAAAGAGAGGGCACCATCCCAGTCTTCTACTGAAAAAAAAAAAAAACAAACCCAAAACAGAGCTTGTATTTCTAATTCTGTAAGAAAACTAGATACGGTGATTTTAGAATTGTTTATCCGGTCTCTCATTGTTCCACTTACAAACATCAAGGGTGGTGCGTCGTGGTTTACTTTGTAAGGAAAACAGACTGAACATGCTCATGAAAGGTGGCCGTACCACCAAATCTTCGTAATCTCTCTTCCCTATGTTGCCGGACTCCGTTTTTTATACTGCTATGGCCATAAGCTAAATCTGCGGACAATGCCCCTCGTTTCTGTAGCACTGCAGATATTAAGCGCAGATTTCGCGTCGCTTTGCCACTCCACACCGAAGCGGAGTACAGCTGACCTGTACTACTTGCAAGATCAGCCTAAGGCAACACATAGCTTGTTACACGGAATCACAGAAAGGAGTGGAAATTGATCTTTAAAAAGGTCATATAGTCCAATCCCCCAAAATAAGCATTTTCGCTTTCTTTTCTCCCGTCTGAACTTTCGTACTGCCTCTATACCTCACACTGCCGCTCCCCCAGCCGCCGCTGAGGTAACCGCGCCACCCGCCCCTCCGGGCGCAGAAATGCCGGGCGCGCAATAAAATGGCGGACGGAGGAGGAGCTCGGCGGGATTCTCCCGCCTCAGCGGCGCGGAGCTCGCCCAATCGCAAACCGGAGCTTGGCACCACATGGTGGTGTAGCGGGACGCAGCACTACAACTCCCACATGCCCCGGGGCAGCGGCCATTCCGGTTCCTCCTGTTCCCAGAAGGCGCTGGTGGTGCTGCGGGAAGGTCGTGCAGGGGAGAGGGTCGCTGGGCTGTCTTGTGGCTATCATGCTGGCTGCTAGTGTCCGCAGATTTACCACCTCCGCCCTCCGCAGGAGCCACTATGAGGAAGGCCCTGGAAAGGTACTGTGGTGTGGAAGTCTTGGCCCGCGGCGGCGTAGCCTGAAGGTCGTAGGAAGCAGCCTGCGGCCGTGCTTGGGAAGAGCGTAGGGTGGCAAGGAGACTCGTCCCGGCGTAGAATTGGAGGGGGGGAGGGTGATGGTCCTGTGGCGAGGAGCTTGAGGGGGCAAAACGTGTTTCTGAACGAGGCCACGCTAGTGGCGTTGCCCTAGCCCACGCGCAGCTTGCGGCAGGCCTGGCTAAGAGCCTAGCACCGTGCACCTCCTGCGTGAGTGGCGCAGGGGAAATTGGGCGATGGTTGGAGAGAGGCCGTAAGAGTGTTGTGGAAGCCGCAATGAGGGCCCGTTCTGGCTTGCTGCAGGGGCCAGGATGATCTGCAGGCCCGTTCTGCGGGCATGCTCAAGGTGAGCGCCTCACTGGATGAGCACGTTATGCAGCAGAGAACTGGATGCCGTTGTGAGGAGCAGCTAATGACTGCCCTGTTACAGTTCCCAGCTGGTGTTGGGTGGGTTTCGGAGGTCTCACTGTGTCTTTGTTACAGTCACAGCAAAGCAGATTGTGGAGCAAATGACTGCAGTGTCCTTTGTTGCAACTTTTTGCTTCACTGGTACAGGTGATGAGCATTGCGGTATGAGAAGCAACAATGATACTGTAAACGCTTTCTGATGTACCTGTGCTTAGCATGTTCTCTCAAGTACTACATCTGAAAACTGAGAAGAAAAATCTTCACAGTGAAGGCAACTAAATATTGGAGCAGGTTGTCTGGAACACTTATCGTCATGGACATTTCAGCTTGACTGGACAAGGCCCTCAGCAAACTGGCCTTGGTCTGAATTGAGATAAGAGAGGAAGAAGGGACAAAATGACCTCCATAGCTTGCATCTAAGCTATCATTCTGATTACTGTGTTTCTTTCTTCAGGAGGAAGGAAAAGTGATTGAATATTCAAATCAATGAGGAAGTAATTACTGTATTCATTGCAAAACTAAAATTCACTTATCTTTTCTAGAACCTTCCATTTTCTGTGGACAACAAGTGGCGATTACTGGTACTGATGTGTGGATTCTTTGGAAGTGGATTTGTTGCCCCTTTCTATATAGTCAGACACCAGCTTCTTAAGAAATGAAGAGGATGGACTGTAATTGCACTAACTGGGTAACTGAACTGATTTTGTTAGATGTAATAGACAGTAGAATCTGGTCAAAACTTAAGCTTTAAAAAAATCTAACCACATCTGAAATCGTTACTGCCATTTTCTAGCCTTTCACCATCCAGGTACAAAGACTTGTGATTTCCCGTTGCATCTACAATCCAGTAATGACAGCAATGAATAAGTTTTAAGTTTACTTCACAGGGTTGCTGCAGTGTCATTGAGTTGTGTACTTTGAATCCCCCGAAGGCCACAGCTCTCTGACCTCAGGCTTCTTGACAGTCTCCAGGTGGGCTGACAGAAGAATGCTGATTTGATTTGGATAATAACTATAACCAAAACTTTACCTACCTTATTGAGGAAACATAAAGCTGTGCATGATGTGATCTGTAGGAATAACTGGCATGTGTGATGTGAAAAAAACAGTATGAGAAACTGTGATACTGTAAAAGCTTTCAGATGTGCCAGTTAAAATTCAGTGGAAAACAAGGTTCCTTAAACTTCAGTTCAACCATTTAAAAAAAAAAAATTAAGAAGGACATTGAGATATGTGTCCGGAGAAGGGCAACGAGACTGGTGAGAGGTCTCGAACACAAGCCCTATGAGGAGAGGCTGAAGGAGCTGGGATTGTTTAGCCTGGAGAAGAGGAGGCTCAGGGGTGACCTCATTGCTGTCTACAACTACCTGAAGGGAGGTTGTAGCCAGGAGGGGTGCTCCCAGGCAACCAGCACCAGAACAAGAGGACACAGTGTCAAGCTACACCAGGAAGTTTAGGCTGGAGGTGAGGAGAAAGTTCTTCACAGAGAGAGTTGTTAGATGTTGGAATATGCTGCCCAGGGAGGTGGTGGAGTCACCATCCATGGAGGTGTTCAAGAGTGGATTGGACGTGGCACTTGGTGCCATGGTTTAGTAGTCATGAGGTCTTGGGTGACAGGTTGGACTTTGATGATCCTTGAGGTCTTTTCCAACCTTAGTGATTCTGTGATTCTCTAAAGTAATCACACTGTCTACTTGTAAAGTTCCCAACCATTTACAGAATAAGTCCACTTAAGGTTAGTAAGAGCAGAAACAGATGATCCCAACAGAGAAAGCAAGCCTCAGACATAGTTCAGACTCTGCAAGTACACCACTTCGAGTTGAATGGAACTTCAATTTACCTTAATCTAACTGCACTTTGGAAATATGTGGTATCGTCATAGAATCATAGAATTGTTTTGTATTGTCAGTTCCATAATGTGAGAAACTAAATCTTTTTGAGGAGCTGGAATGACCTGGGTGGTTTCAGAAAGAAGCCAGAAAGTCACTGGAATCTCATAATTGAAACAGCTTGAAGGCATCTGAGTAATTCCTTTGCCAGTCTGATGGTTTTGGCTGCCTAGACTGAAGGGGACATTATCATAGAATCAGTCAGGGTTGGAAGGGACCACAAGGATCATCTAGTTCCAACCCCCTGCCATGGACAGGGACACCTCACACTACATCACGCTGGCCAGAGCCTCATCCAGCCTGGCTGCAAACACCTCCAGGGATGGGGCCTCAACCACCTCCCTGGACAACCCATTCCAGGCTCTCAGCACTCTGATGGTGAAGAACTTCTTCCTCATGTCCAGTCTGAATCTCCCCTCTTCACTTATCAGCGAACTTGTATTAAACTTGAGCATTTAGAATTCTGGTATTTCATTTGAGTCAAGGACTCTGCTACAAAAGCAGGTTGTGGATGAAGCAAAGGTCATTAGAATTCTAGTTTAAGCACATACTTACAGATTTTCTGGATATAAAGGTAACAGTTTATAAATTTATTCTTTGTTTTCTTACAGAGTTGAAGTCTGTACACAGCATCTTTCAATGGAAAAAGAATAGATGGATGTGTTTAAATAAAATCTTATCCCTGGAAGGTCGTCTTGATCTGTCTAATTTCTTTAAATTCCCCAAGTTCTTTTGACAACTGATGAATACTGAGAACTCCTTCAAATTGCACTGTAATGACATTAAACTATTATTGTCTTGACATTTAAAAATGGAAGGTTGGGAAAGTCAGATTTCAAAATTGAAATGGCACTTAACATTTTTAGCTGGAGAGGTGTTTAGATAGCTTTACTGAACTATATCGGCTTCTCAAACAGTCAAGACTGCTCAAGCAATAATTACCTGCTGTGTATTATAACTAATGAGCCTCACAGTAGGTATACTGTCACCATTACCCACATGGCAGAAAAAGTTGATCTTCAGTATTTTGGTCTGATCAGATAACATTTTATTTTACTTCACTTCTACACTCAGCTGTTCTGAAGAATTATTGTTAACAGGTCTCTGTGGTGTGCTGTGTTATTGTTGCTCTGAGTATGAGCGTATGGGTTACCCTTCAGGTTTCATTAGGCTTCAGGCTCACAGGGTGAGGTACCCTGGAGAATGAGTAGCAGCAGTAACTTCAACTCCAGAGGGAAAGTCATTTTCACATCCACTTTTCTTGCAACCACTTCATTGGCTGAAGACAAGATATGAAAATCACTGTAATAGTTACTTCAGATGTAATGCTGCCAAGTGGTAGACACCAAGCTGCTTTCCTTCAGTAATTTTTTTCTTACTTAATTTTTCTCCCTGTAACCTGCCCTTCTGTAGCACTATACATTTGATATGGGTAGCAACATGGGAACTCGTGAGCTCAGTGGGACTTCATAGGTGTTCAGGTTCTATTGGCATAGTTGAGATCCATACAAATGATTTTTCACCTGCGGAAGAGGAGTTGGGGATGGTGATGGACAAGAAGCTGGACAGGAGCAGACAGTGTGCCCTTGCAGCTCAGAAGACAAATCATATCTTGGGCTGCATCAAAAGTGTGGCCAGCAGATCCAGAGATGATTTTGCTCTGCTCTGGTGAGACCTCACCTGGAGTACTGTGTCCAGGTCTGGAGCCCTCAATGGAGGAAGGATGTGGAGGTGATGGAGAGGGCCCAGAAGAGGAGGGCCATGAAAATGATCAGGGAGTTGGAGCACCTCTGCTATAAGGACAGGCTAAGGGAGCTGGAGTTGTTCATCCTGGGAAAGAGGAAGCTCTGGGGAGATGAAATAGCAGCCTTCAGTACCTGAAGGGGACCTATAAAGAATGGAGAAAGACTGTTTACAAAGGCTTGTAGCAATAGGATAAGGGGCAATGGGTTCGAACTAGAAAATAAAGCTTTAAATAGGATGTTAGGAAGAAGTTCATTACTATGAGGGTAATGGAGCACTGCAAGAGGTTGCCTGGGAAGGTGGTTGGGGCTCAGCAGGGCTCTGGACAACCTAGTCTAATTGAGGATGCCCCTGCTGACTGCAGAGAGGGTCAGACTAGATGACCTTTTGTGATGGTTTGAAACTGTCTTTTTAATTTTTCCTTGAAAAGTTCAGAACAGAGAAAGTGAAAGAGTGTAAATAAGTCACTATTGGATGTAAGAAAGCAAAATACTGATTGTTCTAAACACTTCCATTGGATAGATAGAAATGTTTAAGAACTATTACCCAAAACAAAGTGGGCACTCTGCACATTCTGCGTTCTGCAGTGGGGGCAGTTGCTGGGCTGTCTGGCTGCTGTTTCTTCTTCTCTTCTGGCTGAAGATAACACGTACTGCCCTTGGCAGCTAAGTTAACAACTTTCTGCTTAACTAACTCTGCTTCTCTGTCCAGGGGGGTCTGGGGGGAAGCTCCTGGGAAAGAGAGAGGCCCCTTTGGGAGGGTCCCCTTGGGGGGGAAGCAAAGGGAGATCGGTTGTGCTTTTCTGTTGATTGTATATATTTGTAAGCGTTGTGAATTTTATATATTTGTACATATTCATTGCATTTCATCGTAGATTTTAGACTCTGCTTGTAAATACAGCTTTTCATTTGCTTCCAGACTGAGCTAGCCTGGTTATTGTTGGTGGGGGGGGAATTTCAGCTCACACCGACACACTTTTTATTTTTGGCGCTCCAACTCGGGGCTCGATTGCTTGTTTGATTTATTCCTGCTCAGATTAGGAAGCAAAATGAAGCTGTTTTGGATTCTGAGTCATTCTATTTCATCTATTATCAGTGTGATGGGCTGTTTCCTGCATGATAGACAAGATTGTGAGATATGTGGCATATAAGTAGTTTCTTTGGGTTAAGAACAAGTTACTGAATGTTGGTGAATTCTGTTGTGGTCTTATTGGGCTAAGAAGCTATGGTAACTCAACTATGGATCTGCTAGCAGACACATATGAGTTTGTTACTCCTCTTACAGCTACAGAGGGTCTTTGGTACCTTAGACTTCTTGTGCTAATCTTAATTTTGTTGCTTCTTGGAATAATCATATGGCTACTGATAGCACTGTGTCAAGGAAGATATAAGGCTACTTGCTCTTCCAACTCTGCTGTGAATGTGAAAACCAATCCAGTAAATTTGGTGGCCACTGTAAGCAGAAAGCGTAAAGGAGCTGCAGGAGGAGATGCAGATGCTGCAGGAGATGGTGCAGATGGAGATGAGGGTCCTTCTACTCAGGGTCCCTCTGTTAAGAAAGATCCTTCTGGTGAGGAAGAGAGGGTTAGCCTTAAAACTCTGGCAGACCTCTTCAGACCCCACATGGATTGTGGAGATGTAGGTCAGGATGTAGACCCTGGTAGATTAGCAACTGCTGGCAGAGCCTCTGAACTCAAGGAAATTCAGTGGAGGATTACAACAGGATTATGGGGACAGTGACCTCAGGATGATGAGGATGAGGATGATGAGGATGACATACAGTCAGCTAATGCACCCAGACAGGAAATTAGACATGTGAGGAAGGATTACATCAGAGGAGATAATGAGCCAGTCCTGTCTTGGCTAGCCAGGTGTTTTGATATGGGAGCCCCAGCATTGGTGGTAGGTGACAAGTCGGCCTCTCAGTTGGGGATGCTCTCAAAGGATACAGGCATAGACAGGCACCTAGGCAAGTGCATTGGTAAAGTTTCTCTGTGGGCACGCCTCCTACTGGCAGTCTCGCTGAGGTACCCCAGCAGAGATGATTTACCATGGAACCCTAAGCCTTGGACCACAATAGCTGAGGGAATCAAGCGTCTGAGAGAGTTTGCTGTGAGAGAAGTAATGTATGGAGATCATAAGACTCTGAATCCTGATGAAATTCCTGTTGGAACAGGCCTTGCCAAAAAGCTCATTAAGCTTGCTCCTCCTAATTATGCTACTATTCTGGCAAGCAGGATTGTGGCAAGAAATTATGGTGGAGCGCCTCGTACTGTTGGCCATTTCACTGACCAAATGAGGCAGTTGGAGGATAGTCTTGCATGTACTTCTTTGGTTTCAGCCATTGAAACTCTGTCTGGAGAGATAAAGAATTGCATGAAAGAGCTGAAGGAGGAACTTAAAACCTCCATATCCAACTTGATGAAGGGGGATGATTCTGATTCCTCTTCCTCCAGATGGATACAAGTTTCAGCTGTCAGAAACAGACGTGCTCCAAGAAGGCCATTCCAGGATAGGTCAAACCAAAACAGACAGCAGAGGCAATCACGTGGCAGTATCTGGATAACTCTGCGTGATCAGTTTGGTGAGAACATGAACAGATGGGATGGTCAACCAACTTCTGATCTTTTCAGGAGGTTATGGGAGCTGCAGAGGGGCAGATCCCGAGGTAGCAATACCAGGAGGGTAGCTGTCGCTTCCTCAGTTTCCCAGAACAACTCTGATAGCTCCAACAGTGATCCTAATTCTGGTGCTGGACATTGTGCCAGCTGTACATGTGGCGGTAAGCCCCACCATTAGGGGTGCCCTGCCTTCCGCCAGGGGGAGGTAAGGGATAATGGGGATAACAGAATCTATTGGGATGTGTACATCCAGTGGCCTGGCACTTCAAAATTTCAGAAGTACAGGGCCTTGGTTGACACAGGAGCTCAGTGCACCATAATACCATCAAATTATCAAGGGGGAGAATCTATAACTATTCAGGGAGTCACTGGTGGATCTCAAGAGTTGTTTAAGATAGAGGTTGATATAAGTTTAACTGGGAAGCAGTGGAAGAAACATACTATTGTAACAGGTCCTAATGCACCTTGTATTTTGGGAATTGATTTTCTGAGAGAAGGGCGTTTTAAAGACCCTAAGTGTTACAAATGGGCTTTTGGAATAGCAACTGTAGAAATTGATGGAGGAAAATTGAAGTTGTCCATTAGACCTGAGCTTTCAGATGAATCTGCAGTTGTGGGACAACATGAGATAGAGGATGTAAAGCTGCCGGTTGCTTCTCAAACTGTGCATCACAGACAATACAGAACCAACCGTGACTCTTTGGTGCCCATTCAAAACTTGATTCGTCAGTTGGAGAGTCAGAGGGTCATCAGCAAAACTCATTCACCTTTCAACAGTCCAATCTGGCCTGTGAGAAAGCAGAATGGAGAGTGGCGTCTGACAGTTGATTTCCGTGCCTTGAATGAAGTAACTCCACCCATGAGTGCAGCTGTACCAGACATGATGGAACTCCAATATGAGCTGGAATCCAAGCAGGCCAAATGGTATGCTACCATAGACATTGCTAATGCTTTCTTCTCTATTCCCATAGCAGAGGAATGCAGGCCTCAGTTTGCTTTCACCTGGAGAGGCATTCAGTACACATTCAATCGTTTGCCCCAGGGGTGGATTCACAGTTCAACCATCTGCCATGCAGTGATCCATGATGCTTTGGAGAAAGGTGGAGCTCCAGAACACATTCAGTTCATCGATGACATCATCGTCTGGGGTGAGACTGCTGAAGAAGTCTTCGAGAAAGGTAACAAAATCCTTGACATTCTCTTGCAAGCTGGTTTGGCTATCAAGCGAGACAAGGTGAAAGGACCTGCCAGAGAAATCCAGTTTCTGGGAGTGCGGTGGCAAGATGGTCGCCGTCACATCCCAATGGATGTGATAAACAGAGTCTCCACCATGGCAAATCCCACCAACAAGAAAGAAACTCTGCGTTTCTTAGGCATAGTGGGATTTTGGAGACTGCACATTCCTGGATACAGTCAGATTGTGAAACCTCTCTATGATGTGACTCGAAAGAGAAACAGTTTCCAATGGGGTCCTGAGCAACAAGCAGCCTTTGACCAGATCAAGCGAGAGGTAGTCCAAGCGATGGGTCTGGGACCTGTCCGAACTGGTCCAGACATTAAGAACATTCTGTACACGGCCGCGAGTGACAATGGTCCAACCTGGTGCTTATGGCAAAGAGCTCCAGGGGAGACACGAGGACGTCCTCTTGGTTTCTGGGGTCGTGGCTACAGAGGCTCAGAGGCAAACTACACTCCAACAGAGAAAGAGATTTTAGCTGCTTATGAAGGAGTGAAAGCTGCTTCTGAAGTGATCGGAACTGAGTCACAACTTCTTCTAGCTC
The DNA here is from genome assembly GCF_027791375.1 of Indicator indicator. Taxonomy (NCBI): domain Eukaryota; kingdom Metazoa; phylum Chordata; class Aves; order Piciformes; family Indicatoridae; genus Indicator; species Indicator indicator. Next base: position 3,907,167 of record NC_072053.1, on the reverse strand, counting down.
CTAGATTGCCAGTTCTGAATTGGATGTTCAAAGGCAAAGGTTCTTCACCACATCATGCAACAGATGCTACCTGGTCTAAGTGGATGGCTCTGATAACACAGAGAGCTCGAATGGGAAATCTCGAAAGGCCTGGTTTGGTGGAGGTGATCACAAACTGGCCAGAAGGCACAAGCTGTGCTAAACCTCCAGAGGAGAGAGTAACTCGTGCTGAGGAAGCTCCTCCTTACAGTGATCTGTCTGATGATGAAAAGAGATATGCTTTGTTCACAGACGGTTCCTGTCGTCTTGTTGGGAACAAGCGGAGATGGAAATCTGCAGTGTGGAGTCCAACGCGCAGAGCTGCAGAAGCGAGAGATGGAGAAGGAGAATCCAGTCAATTTGCAGAGGTAAAAGCTGTCCAGCTAGCTCTTAACGTAGCTGAACGTGAGAGATGGCCAAAGGTTTATCTCTACACCGACTCGTGGATGGTAGCCAATGCCTTGTGGGGCTGGCTGAAAGACTGGAAGAAGAATGGCTGGCAGAGAAAAGGAAAGCCTATCTGGGCTGCAGATCTGTGGCAAGACATTGCTGCTCGCATTGAGAGAATCCCAGTGAAAGTGAGACACATCGATGCTCACATTCCTAAGAGCAAAGCTACTGAAGAACAACAACACAACCATCAGGCAGATCTAGCTGCAAGAGTTTCCCAGGTGGACACAAACTCTGATCCTGATCCTGATCTTGACTGGAAACACCGAGGTGAGCTGTTCTTAGCTCGGTGGGCCCATGACTCGTCAGGACATCAAGGCAGAGATGCAACCTACCGATGGGCTCGTGACAGATCCATTGACATTTCCATGGATGCTATCACACAAGTCATCCATGACTGTGACATTTGTGCTGCTATTAAGCAGGCAAAGCGGATCAAGCCCTTGTGGTACGGTGACCGATGGTCCAAGTACAAGTATGGTGAAGCCTGGCAGATTGACTACATCACTCTACCTCGTTCTCCATCTGGTAAGCAGTATGTGCTGACTATGGTAGAGGCAAGCACTGGATGGCTGGAAACTTATCCAGTTCCTCATGCAACTGCACGTAACACCATTCTTGGTCTGGAAAGACAAATCCTGTGGAGACACGGAACTCCAGAGAGGATTGAGTCAGACAACGGAACTCATTTCAAGAACAATCTTGTAAAAAACTGGGCCAAAGAGCACGGCATCGAGTGGATATTCCACATTCCCTACTATGCACCAGCTGCAGGGAAGATCGAACGCTACAACGGTTTGCTGAAAACCACTCTCAAAGCCATGGGGGGTGGATCATTGAAAAACTGGGAGAAACATTTAGCACAAGCAACCTGGTTGGTGAATAGTAGAGGTTCAGTGAATCGAGCTGGACCTGCCCAATCAGATTTGTTGCGAAAGGAGGAAGGTGATAGAGTTCCTGTTATCAGAGAAAAGAATCTGTTAGGCAAAACTGTTTGGGTATTTTCTCCTTCAGGAGAGGCCAAACCTGTCCGAGGGGTGGTTTCTGCTGAAGGTCCTGGTCACACCTATTGGGTGATGCAAGAAAATGGTGAAATTCAGTGTATTCCACAAAGAAATCTAACTTTGGCTGAGAGAGGTTAAATTCAGAGTGTTGCGCAGATACAGCATTGCGCCCAAGAGGAGAGTTCATGAGATCTACAGTGCAGGAACCCTGAGAGCCCTGAGTCACCTGAGAGTCCCTGTTCCTTCCTTCGCTCCATCTGCGAGGAAACAAGCTGTTTGCTGTTTTTCCTGTGATTTGACTCTTTTGAATCATCTACATCTGAGATAGCCGGAATGGACTATGGTCTTTATTCACCTGTTGTTGTAGATATTATTTTAGATTAGATAAATGATAGTAGCAGCCAATGGAATTGTTTAGAAGGGGTGGACTGTGATGGTTTGAAACTGTCTTTTTAATTTTTCCTTGCAAAGTTCAGAACAGAGAAAGTGAAAGAATGTAAATAAGTCACTATTGGGTGTAAGAAAGCAAAATACGATTGTTCTAAACACTTCCATTGGATAGATAGAAATGTTTAAGAACTATTACCCAAAACAAAGTAGGCACTCTGCACATTCTGCGTTCTGCAGTGGGGGCAGTTGCTGGGCTGTCTGGCTGCTGTTTCTTCTTCTCTTCTGGCTGAAGATAACACACTGACCTTGGCAGCTAAGTTAACAACTTTCTGCTTAACTAACTCTGCTTCTCTGTCCAGGGGGGTCTGGGGGGAAGCTCCTGGGAGAGAGAGAGGCCCCTTTGGGAGGGTCCCCTTGGGGGGAAGCAAAGGGAGATGGGTTGTGCTTTTCTGTTGATTGTATATATTTGTAAATGTTGTGAATTTTGTATATTTGTACATATTCATTGCATTTCATCGTAGATTGTAGACTCTGTTTGTAAATACAGCCTTCATTTGCTTCCAGACTGAGCTAGCCTGGTTATTGTTGGTGGCGGGGGGTGGAATTTCAGCTCACACCGACACACCTTTGAAGGTTCCTTCCAACCCAGGCCATTCTATGAAATACCATCAGCAGAAGCATATATAAAAGTGAAGAAATACTGTTAGAACAGCCTTTGGGTTCCATGTATATTTTTAGGAGTGGCTTTAAAATGCTGGTGACTGGTGTTTGAAGAGCCTAAGTTGGGAACAGAACAGCTACTGTCTGATGCCACAACTTCTTTGGTGGAACTAAAAGGAAGTGTAATGGAGCTTGGTGATTCTCATCAAAGGACCAGCAAAGATTGCAGATGATTGATAGTAAAGAAAGCAAGATGCAGAGCAAAGACCAAAACTGTAATAGGTTCAGATAGAATGCTTCTTAATGTACTTTCCGTTAGTAATGACTCAATAGAGACCTGTGAAGTATGTCTCCCTGTGTCACACTAAACAAATGTGTGCACTGTAGGTGATATGGGTAGGGTGTGCTGAGACAGATAGAGAATTACAGAATCATCGAATCATAGAATGGGTTGGGTTAAAAGGGACCTTAAAGATACCTAGTTCCAAACCCTTGCCATAGGCAGGGGCACTTCCTGCTAGATCAGGTTGCTCAAGGCCGGATCCAACCTGGCTTTAAACACTTCCAGTGTTGGAGCCTCCACAACTTCTCCAGATATGTTTCAGTGCCTCTCCACTCTTGTGGTGAAGAATTTCCCCCTAAAGTCTAGTCTAAATCAAGCTTCTTCCAGTTCAAAGCTGTTGCACCTCATTCTGTCCCCTTCAAATATTGGAAGGCTGCTCTTAGGTTTCCCCATAGCCTTTTCCAGGCTGAACAACGCCAAATCTCACAGCCTGTCTTCATAAGAGTGGTGCTGCAGCCCCAGAACTAGAATGTAGTATTACAGAATCTAGAATGGGAGACAATTTCTTGGCTTGGGTATTGGAATTTCCTTGAAGAACTTGGTACTACTTTTAGACAAAAATCAAAATAGGACCTGTTAGGTGACAGTCTCATTTGCCTGCTCTTACAAATGAGCAAGTCAAACATCTCTGTGCAAGGCAAGTCTGAATGTAAGCTTCTTACAGAGTCACATTTCTCTCCTGGACACAAATACAACTTCCACTGTGTATTTGTACCTAGCTCATGTTATTTGTTCTTAAGTTAAATAACAATTTATTTTGTTAGTTTTTGCCTTTACTGCCAAGTCCTTGTCATATCTGAAAAGAGTAAGGATCATCTTTGAGCACTGTCTTATGAGACAGGGAAACCAGTTCCTTTAGTCTGCTTAAAGTAAGGTCTACTTTCGGAATACCATCTACTTCATATCCTGGACTGCATCAAGAGAAGCACAGCCAGCAGTTCAAGGGAGGTGATTCTCCCCCTCTACTCCACTCTGGTGAGACCTCACCTGGAGTACTGCATCCAGTTCTGGAGTCCCTATTACAAGAAGGATCTGGAGGTGCTGGAATGTGTCCAGAGAAGGGCCACCAGGATGATCAGAGGGCTGGAGCTCCTCTTTTATGGAGACGGACTGAGAGAGCTGGGGCTGTTCAGTCTGGAGAGGAGAAGGCTCTGAGGAGACTTTATTGTGGCCTTCCAGTATCTGAAGGAGGCTACAAGAAAGCTGGGGAGGAACTTCTTAGAATGTTGGGTAGTGATAGGACTGGGAGGTACTGAGGGTAGTGAGACACAGGTTGTCCAGGGAGGTGGTAGAAGCCCCATCCCTTGGGGTTTTTAAGGCCAGACTGCATGGGGCTCTGAGCAACCTGATCTGTCCCTGCCCATGGTGGGGGAGTTGAAACTAGATGATCCTTGAGGTCACTTCCAACCCTAACAATTCTATGATTCTCTGTGGTTTTGGTTTTCAGTTGGTTTTGGTTGGTTCTTTTTCGATTAAATATTAGAGACTTTCTCCCCTCATGATAAATTCTAAACACCATCTTTTCACAATATCATTACATGGGTAGATCACAGTCATTTTGGAGCAGAGAGGACCTGGGGGCAATTAATTATGAGAAGTTTTCTAATTATGACCCTGTTTCCACACTGTGAATCACAATGCCCATAAACTTTCATCTCCTGCTATTTTACTTCATTTATTTTACTGCAACTGTAAGGCATACCCCAGGGGTTGATCTGAACTGGTTGTCTTCCAGCTATTACCTGTGGTATGCTCCCACTTTTTATGTGGTAGAAAGTGTGATAAAAAATTAACCCAGAGGAGCCCTGCTTTGGGTAAGTCAACTGACCAAACATGTCCTGTTAGTCATTAACTATCACTTGATAAATCTGTGTTCATGATTTCCCATTATTAATCAATCAGAATGAGCAGCCATATTATCCATTGCAAACTGTTATTCTCTTGTGCTGTTAAAGCTGTAATTAGTCCCTTTAGAATTCGGACTATTTCTCTACATGACTTGCTTGGGCAGTTTTCAGTAATTTTCAAGCCCCATCAATTATCAAGTCCTTAAGTTCTCTGTCTGACTTAAGTAATTGGTTCCCTTAGGTTTTCAGGACTTTCATTTCTGTAATAGAAACACATTAACAGATCTGTTTTCATCTGTCTTTCTATTAAGGCAAAGTGGGACACCCTGCATTCTACCCAAAGGCATTTTTTTACTACCAGCTTGTCTATGAGCTCATCTGTTCAATAAAGCAAAGTCAAAAGTACTTATTTGGTTACTTGGGTGGAAAATAGTGGCTGTCACTGAAGAGATACGTGCCTCCTATCATTAATATCAGATGTTTGACAGTGTTTAATTTCAGAGGCACAATTCAGATTGTACTTGTTTATCTGCTGTTATGGGAAGATCACTGCTTACAGCAAGCTGGATTTTAGGAGCATATCATGGGATATCTCAAGTTTGAAAAGACCCATCAGAATCTTCAAGTTCAATTCTCTGCTTCTCAGAGGACTATCTAAAACTCATTCATATGAGTAATGGCATTATTCAGATTCTTTTGAGTCTGAATGATGCCCTTAGTCATATGAGTTAGTTTATTAGTTACTAATATGAGTTAGAATAAATATATGAATGTTTATTCATTTATTTTACTGCTAGTCTCATAATTACATTGGTGTTAATCCTTTTTTATTTACCCATTCTACAGTTTCTTGTTTAAGTCTTCCTACTCTTTTGTTTGCTTATTAACAGCTACATAGGTAAGACAGAGAACCTTGAGTAGATTTTTTTAAGTACACCTCTTACTAAACACTGTTCATGGCATCTGTCAGTTTTCTTTCATGCCTCTCTCCACACGGTGGAAAATTTATCCACAGCAGCAAAACGCTAAGGCAGACCAAATTATATCTGATCAGAAACCTTACACTGGTCCCAGTGAGTAATGCTGTGGATAGGACAACTTCCAAAAAATGTCCAATTTGAAATGCTAGTTCATGACTTCAAGAGTTGCTGAGCCACTGAGTCTTCTATTTACTTCACATTAAAAAGACTAGACCAGCTCTACAGCCTAACAAGCTGCCATCCCCCACATAAATTAGGGGGATAGGTCAGCAGATTTCATGACCCTATTAAATACTAGATGTTTGTTGACCTGAAAGGAACCAGAATCTAATCTGGGACTGAATTCTCTAGGCCTATTCCCACCACAGATATTAACATGGAAATACCCAGCCCTGAGTGACTCTGGAAATGGAGGTGTTGCTAGACATATGTGAGAACAAATTGATATTTAATGGTAATAAATGAAATCAGATCAGATTCATTGAAAAACCAAGAGCTGTAGGATTAAATTGTTCAAAACGTAAGACTATGTTCCATCACACTCAGCTGTGTAACAGTCTGAGTAACCAATGAAATATTTATCTTTTAAATAGCCTTTTTGGGTTCCCTTTAGGGCACCTTGGCTTGTTAGAAGATAAGCAATTGAAAAAACAAAAGGTAGAAAAATAAAACACTTAGAGGCTTGGTGTTACAAGCAAAAAAGCAATATGTAAGCGGTGCTCCTCCATCATTAAAATTGTATGAAGGAAGCAAGTCGGTGGTTAAAGGACATTTGGGAAATAACACATCTGTGTGAATGGTAATATATTTTGCTTGCTAGATGCCAATACTGAGGAAAACCTTTTTTCCAGCTTTCTTGTTAAAATTTTCCCCCTCACAAATTCTGGTTTGGCTCAAAATAGTTTCATTTTGTTTCCAGAGATGTTCACACTTCAGCATTCTAATTATGTTAGATATCAGTAGTCTTTGAGCAGTTTCTCCATTAAATCTGAGCAGACATGATTTAGATGTCCTTATGTTTCAATATTTGGGACATTTCCAGTTTGCAGATCTTTCTGTCTTACTCTGGAACATTATTTGTTTCGTTTCATAAACACATCTGAACATTCACAAAGTCTTTACAAAGTGGCATCGAATGAGGGTTTTCAATGGAGAGAGGAAAAGGGAGTGTATCAGATTTTAGGAATTTTTAGAAATAACCAACAGTGAATATTTGACATAAATAGGATGGCAAAGCAACACTTTATAGCTGAGAGATGTAAAAAGGTACCCAATTCTTAATCAACCTGCAAGATAAAATTTAGTGTTGACAACTGCAATAGTTAGTCATTTTAAACTCTTATGGAGGTAATGTATCTTGAACAAATCATGGTCACTCTAGCAGAAGATGCCATTGCAAACAGATGAACAAAACCATCTGCTCAGTGTACTGTGGCAATCAAAACCACAGAAAAAAAGATGTTTCTTTTATGGAAAGGAATCAAAAGAAGTGGGACCAGCAGGACGAGTGAAGTGATTCTCCCCTTCTACTCTGCTCTTGTGAGACCCCACCTGGAGTGCTGCATCTACTTCTGGAACTGCTGGAGCAGGTCAAGAGAAGGACCACAGTGACAATCAGAAGGCTGGCACACCTCCACTACGGGGACAAGGTGCTACAGTTGAGGTTGTTCAGCCTGGAAAAGAGGAGGTTCCAGAGAGACCTTAGATCAGCCTTCCGCTATCTGAAGGGAAGGGACTTTTTACAAGGGCTTGTAGTGATGGGACAATGGAGAATGGCTTTATTTGGGAAAAGGGTAGATTTAGACTCGATATTGAGAAGAAATTCTTTATAGTGAGGGTGGTGAGACACTGGAACAAGTTGCCCAGGGAGGCTGTGGATGTCCCCTTGCTGGAGGTCTTCGAGGCCAGGTTGGACAAGGCCTTGAGCATTCTGGTCTAGTGGAAGGTGTCTCTGCCCATGGCAGAGGGGTTGGAACTCGGTGATCTTTAAGGTCCCTTCCTACTCAAACCGTTCTACAATTCTGTGAAAATACCACAGTGTTGTTGCATACATACAAGTGGTATGCCACAAGCTGAACATCAGGTGGAATTTTCTTATTCTACTGAGATTACTAAATAAGACAAAAAATTGTAGTAGTTTCAGATGTGGAAAAATTTCATCATGAATAAGAAGTAAACTGTTAAGAGCTCTTTAGTTTAGGAAAAAATCAGAGGAAAAAGCTATCCTGTCAAAATTTATCACATCTGGAAAATGTTGCTAGTCCAAATGAGAAGAATTCACTGCTCACATCTCCAAGCTGTGACTTCTGCATGGGGTTAAGGGGCTGGAGGGGAATCCTTTGTTTGCTAGTAGTTTTCTTATTTTCAAAGAGGGGTAAATGGAGCATCAGCTTTGAACTGCCTTTTCACTAATCTGGTTACTGTCACACAGGAATAAAATCTAACACTGATGGAAGAGGGGAATGAAGGACTTGTGTTCGGTTTCACTAAATGGGGTAAGTATTTTGATTTGTTGAAAAATATTAGTTTTCCAGAATTTCTCTTCAGCAACTAATTTTTTTAGAATTATAGAATAATTTTTGGTTGGAAAAGACCTGTAAGATCATCAAGTCCAACCATCAACCCAGCACTATCATTCCTGATAAACTATGTCCCAAAGCACCACACCTACACATTTTGTGAACATCTTTAGGAATGTTGACTCCACCACCTCACGTGGCAGTCTATTCCAATGCTTGAACCACCATTTCAGTAAAAATCTAAACCTCTCCTAGTGTGATTTGAAGACATTTCCTCTCTTTATATGAGTTGGTACTACGGAGGAGACTGATCCCCATGTCACTACAATCTCCTTTCAGGTAATTGTAGAGAGCAATGAGGTTCATCCACAGTCTTCTCTTCTCCAGATTAAACCATTCCAGTTCCTCAGAAAACAAGTATCCATCTCACATACTATTTTCAGAAGGAAATGGGGTTTAGATTTTTTTTTCCTAAAGAACATAAATTCCAGGCTTTGTTCAGTTGTGCCTTGAAGCATCTGACGTTAACACATACTGGAGATAGGACACTGGATTTTACAAACCACACCTCTGAACTGTTATCGGGAACCCTTCCGTTATTGCATATTAGTGCACAAGCAATGTATGTTTTCTCTTAACTGATAATAACTTATTGATGGCCATCTGAAGGCCATTGTTCCATACAATAATTAGAGTTATAAAGAATATATTAAAATCTTTTTGTTACTAATTAAGTAGTAGAGTAAATATTCAAAATCATTTATAATAGAAATTGTCAGCTATTCCTTCTTTTTGTGTTTTAGTTTGGTTTTTTTCTGGCCTGAGTTGTTTGAGGTTAATATAGGAACATGAACCAATTTAGAGGTTTTTTAACAAAGTAGGCTTGAGGAAGAAAATACAAAAGTAGTGATGTGGTTGTCATGACAACCAAATTAGCAGCCCTTATGTTGGACATAAGCACTGGATGAGAGCTTTGGTAATACCGTGGAGATAACACATGAAAATTATTGTTATTCTTTAAAGGCCATGTGTACATTGCATTTCATTATCTTGGCTGATTTCCAGAAAGTCTGTGTAGTGATATCAGTGGGTATTGTTAAAAAATATACATTGAATTCTTAAAGGGAAAGAAAGAAAGAAAGGAAGGCAGGAAGGAAGGAAGGAAGGCAGGAAGGAAGGAAGGAAGGAAGGAAGGGAGAAAGGAAGGAAGGAAGAAAGAAAGAAAAGGAAAGAAAGAAAGAGAGAAAGAAATAGAGAAAGAAAGAAAGACAGAAAGAAAGAAGAAAGAAAAAGAAAGAAAGAAAGAAAGAAAGAAAGAAAGAAAGAAAGAAAGAAAGAAAGAAAGAAAGAAAGAAAGAAAGAAAGAAAGAGAGAAAGAGAGAAAGAAAGAAAGAAAGAAAGAAAGAAAGAAAGAAAGAAAGAAAGAAAGAAAGAAAGAGAGAAAGAAAGAAAGAAAGAAAGAAAGAAAGAAAGAAAGAAAGAAAGAAAGAAAGAAAGAAAGAAAGAAAGAAAGAAAGAAAGAAAGAAAGAAAGAAAGAAAGAAAGAAAGAAAGAAAGAAAGAAAGAAAGAAAGAAAGAAAGAAAGAAAGAAAGAAAGAAAGAAAGAAAGAAAGAAAGAAAGAAAGAAAAAGATAAAAAAAGAAAGGCATCAGAGGAGCACAGTAACATGTCAATTTATCCTTACAGGTATTGTAATTATATTTTCAATTATTGCAAAAAGACAGGTATTAAAATGGGAAGAATGCTCTTAAGTTTAGGGTATATGGTACTGGAAACACAGACTTTGGTACAGCACCGCGTGGTTTATGGCAGACTGAGATGAAAAGAAGGTGACCATAAGACACTCTGTACAGATGGGAATGCCTGCAATTAATCTTTGTTTGACTTAAATAAAACATAAAGATAGAATTGCCCCTCCTCTGCCATATCTGAAGGTTTAATCACAGGGAGCTGTGCTAATGGCCTGACCCTGCAAACTGTGAAGGCCAGCCTCAGACCAACTCCCTAAACAGCCTTTGTTTGCTCTGATTATAGCAAGAAGATAAATGCAAGTTGCTCTCTAGGATGATATGCTCAGTAAGTTTGACTTGCATTTAAATGATTTTAAAATAATAGTATTTGCTGGAATTAATGTGATTCAATGTTCCATTTTCTCTTTCAGTTTTCCATGAATAATATTAAGTTCTTTTCTGTGGTTGTGCCACCTTTTCCATTAGTTATGTAGAGCATGCAGCATTTTGAAAAATGTCAGTGTATAAATAGCTGTTGCTGAGAACCTAACAAAGCTAGAGTCAGCAACAAAATGTGTAAATGTACTTTGCTGGTGAAAAAATGGCATGTGTAAAATTTATGACAGGTGGAAGAAGGAGAGAGCTAAGGGGAAAGAGTTTGAATGGAGGCTTTGTTTCTTTTATCCTAAAATTTTGGTTGCACCATGAGGGTTCAGAATTGCTCGAGGGTGCAGCAGGAAAAAAAAGTGCTCCATAATTCTGCACTAAATGTAGTTTTGTAAAGACAAGAAGAAAGATCTCATCCTTGAGGAAGGAAAAACCTGGTAGCTGGGTAGACAGCTGCATCAGTTGCCTGGAAGAGTGGCAGGATGAGCTTAGGGTGAAAAGGTAAACATATAAACATTAATATGAATGAGCAATTCTTCTTGAACACATTCTTGAGCCATCCAGGTAATTGAAAGTGAAAGCTACAGAAGATGTGCCTCTGAAGAAGATCCATCTCTCTAAGACCTTGTCTAAGGGAGTTTTTTTACCCTGACAGCCTGAAGCACTGCTGCTTCAGCTTAGGGACAGCTAATTGGAAAATTTTCTGGAAATGTGCACATCACTGTGCTCCAAAACCACACGGGCTGTGCATCAGCTCTGCTGTCCTCATCCCACTGCTGTCACTTCTCCTTCCTGTTTGTTTTACCAGACATACTGCTGTCCTCTGAATCCAATATTGCAGAAAATTGTTTTCAGGCAAACAGCAGCAGTTAAGTTGTTAACTCACTATTATCTCAACCGACTGTCAGGAGCTATAAATGCCTCTTCATAGACCAGCGGGGAGTATTTTAGTGCTAGCTTTACAAAGCTGGGTATGGGGGCACTGGGTTTTTGGGTTTTGTTTTCTTTCCTTTTGTGTTTTTTTTTTTTTTTTTTTGGAGAAGGCAGGGGGAAGGTTGGCAACCCCTAAATAAGGTCTTCTTTTTCATTTTCTGAAGTGGCAGCACACAGAGGGAGGTACTCTGCCAAAGGATTTAGATGCTGCGTGATTTAACTTGTTAAGTGCAGTTCTTCAAGCACCCCTGCCCAGTACATAACACAAAAGGATAGTGCAGGCATCTGACAGCTTTATCTGCAAAACAATTAACTAGCTGAAGTTGTGACTTCAAAACTACTTAAACTTTATTTAGTTCTTGATTTGACACTGCTTTCAAGTTAAAGTAGACCTGTATCAGTTCAATTTAAATTCACTTCTGAAATCAATTTACATAAAACAATTTGCCAGTTGCTCAAAGTAGGTCAGCAAAAACTTAACTAATAGCACTTTAGAGAATTCATTTTTAAAGAAGTTCATTCAAGTTGATTTTCCTGAGGCTTGCTAAGAATGGAATGTGTAAACACCAGAAAGCCAAGTAGAACATCAGCACCAATATGATCCCAAGCACAAGAACAGGACTCAGACCCTTAGACTCAGATCCATTTCTCTGGGGCATTAGCTGCCTTACTGGTGGTTCCAAGGGATTAACTGTGGCCATGGTAGAGGCCATGTCCTAAGGTTTTCAGTTGTTTAATTTCCATTTCATTATAGAAAGCCTATACATTGATAGACAGTTTTGAGAGAAGACTTTACTTTCAACACATGATCCAGTTGGCATTTAAGTGCAGTTGTATATAATTAACGTTTTTTATTTGTTAGAACACAAACTTATGTCTCTCTAGTAAAATGCCCAAACAATCCCTCCTGTGCAAGAGATAAATAATCCTTAAAAAGTGGAATAGCTCTGGCAGGTGGTAGTGAGAGTACGTCTTCAAGAGTGTACCTGAAATTGTGTGGATTAAAGCCCACTCTCAAGAAGCTACTGGAGATCAGTTGAAACTGAACCTGGGTTTCTCATATGCTTTGCAAAGCTCCCCTGTGGGGGAAGTAACTGCATACTGCTTCTTCCTCCAGCTAAATTTAGATACCTCTCCAGTAGCCATGAAAACACTCACTAAATCAGGTCACGTAAGAAAGAAAATAAATGTAGGTTCTGCTTTTGCAAGTGACATTACTGTCAGATACGTACTTTATATTTTCTTTTTCTGATATTACAGGAGAGGGAAAATACAGTATGTCAGCAGAGACCGAAAACATTAATTTTAAAAAGCCCCCTAGCAATTTTCATGTAAGATGACTAAGAAGAAAGAATTAGTGGGAAGGCCAACAAGTCTGACATCCTGGTCAGAGTCTGTTACAGACCACCTAACCAGGAAGAAGAGGTTGATTTAATTTTCTTCAAGCAGCTGGAGGCTGCCTCAAGATCACTTCTTCTTGTTCTTTTGGGTGACTTTAACCTGCCAGACATCTGCTGGGAATTGAACACTGCAGAGAAGAGACAGTCTAGAAGGTTCCCAGAGTGTATGGAGGATAGCTTCTTATCCCAGCTGTTACACGAGCCTACCAGGGGTTCAGCCCTGCTCGACTTGCTGTTTACAAATAGAGAAGGGCTGGTGGGAGATGTGGTGGGGGGAGGCTGCCTGGGGTCCAGTGACCATGAGATAATTGAGTTTTCAATATATAGTGAAACCAGGAGGGGCAGCACCAAAACCTCCACCCTGGACTTCTGAAGGGCAGACTTTGGTTTATTCAAGGAACTAACTCAGAAAGCTCCTTGGGAAACAGCCCTTAAAAACAAAGGGGTTCAGAAAGGCTGGGGTTAAGAAAGAACTCTTGAAGGCACAAGAACAGGCTGTGCCCATGTGCTGGAAGAGGAGCTGACAAGGGAGACAGCCAGACTGGAGGGGCAAGGAGCTTCTAAAGGAATGAAGGGACAAGTTTAAGGACGTTGCTAGGTATTGTAGGAAAAAAATGGAGAGGCAAAAGCCCATTTAGAACTTAGAGTGGCCACTGCCGTAAAGGAGAATAAAAAACATTTCTACAAATATATTAATGGCAAAAGAAGAGGCAAGGACAACCTCTACTCCTTATTGGATGTGGAGGGGAATACAGTAACAAAATATGAGAAAAGACAGAGGTACTTAATGCCTTCTCTGCCTCAGTCTTCAATAGTAGGACAGGCTGTCTTCAGGACAATTGGCCTCCTGAACTGGCAGATGGAGCCAGGGACCAGTATAGTCCCCCTGTAATCCAGGAGGAAGCAGTAAAGGACCTGCTGAGCCACTTGGATCCTCACAAGTCCATGGGACCAGATGGGATCCATCCTAGGGTACTGAGAGAGCTGGCAGATGAGCTGGCCAAGCCACTCTCCATCATTTATCAGCAGTCCTGGCTCATTGGAGAGGTCCCTGATGACTGGAAGCTGACCAATGTGATGCCCATCCACAAAAAGGGCCTGAGGAGGAACCAGGAAATTCCAGACCTGTCAGCCTGACCTCAGTGCCAGGCAAGGTTATGGAAGAGGTCATCTTGAGTGCAATCACACAGAACCTACAGGATGGTCAAGGGATCAGGCCCAGCCAGCATGGATTCAGGAGGGGCAGGTCCTGCCTGACCAACCTGATCTGGTTTTATGATCAGGTTACCTGCCTGGTGAATGAGGGGAAGGCTGTGGATGTAGTCTACCTGGACTTCAGCAAAGCCTTTGACACTGTCTGCCACAAGAAGCTCCTGGCAAAGCTGGCAGCTCGTGGTTTGGACAGACTCACTCTGAAATGGGTCAAGAAGCAACTGGAGGGCCAGGCCCAGGGAGTGGTGGTGAATGGTGCCACATCCAGTTGGCAGCCAGTCACCAGTGCTGTCCCCCAGGGATCAGTGCTGGGCCCCATCCTGTTCAATATCTTTATTGATGATCTGGATGAGGGGATTGAGTCCATCATCAGTAAGTTTGCAGATGACACCAAGTTAGGAGCAGGAGTTGATCTGTTGGAGGGTAGGAGGGCCCTGCAGAGGGACCTGGACAGGCTGGATGGGTGGGCAGAGGCCAATGGGATGAGATTTAACAAGGCTAAGTGCAGGGTTCTACACTTTGGCCACAACAACCCCATGCAGCACTACAGGCTGGGGACAGAGTGGCTGGAGAGCAGCCAGGCAGAAAGGGACCTGGGGGTGCTGGTTGATAGTAGCTGAACATGAGCCAGCAGTGTGCCCAGGTGGCCAGGAAGGCCAATGGCATCCTGGTCTGTATCAGGAATAGTGTGGCCAGCAGGACAAGGGAGGTTATTCTTCCCCTGTACTCAGCACTGGTTAGACCACACCTTGAGTGCTGTGTCCAGTTCTGGGCTCCTCAGTTCAAGAGAGATGTTGAGGTACTGGAACATGTCCAGAGAAGGGCAACAAAGCTGGTGAGGGGCCTGGAACACAAACCCTATGAGGAGAGGCTGAGGGAGCTGGGGGTGTTTAGCCTGGAGAAGAGGAGGCTCAGGGGTGACCACATTGCTGTCTACAACTACCTGAAGGGAGGTTGTAGCCAGGAGGGGGTTGGTCTCTTCTCCCAGGCAACCAGCAGCAGAACGAGGGGACACAGTCTCACATTGTGCCAGGAGAGGTATAGGCTGGACGTTAGGAGGAAGTTCTACACAGAGAGAGTGAATGTGCTGCCCAGGGAGGTGGTGGAGTCGCCATTCCTGGAGACGTTCAAGAGAAGACTGGATGAGGCACTTAGTGCCATGGTCTAGTTGATTGCTTAGGGCTGGGTGATCGGTTGGACTGGATGATCTTGGAGGTCTCTTCCAACCTGGCTGATTTTACGATTCTATAAATGAAACTTTTGGTCTCCCTTTGAAATCAATGACCTTTGAGAAATTAGTAACCAAACAGAAACAGAAGACAATTCAAGTTAAGTCTATTGACAGAAGAGGGAAAAGAAAAAAATGAAGAGTTCAAACCATCTCACTAAAGGTGAAAAACTGGAGGGCATTGCTGGATGACAGATACTAAGTCAAGGTTAAAATGCTTCACGTCGGCAGCAAATCACATTTAGTAAAAGCTGTCCATTGAATGGTGTTTGTCCACCTGCCAGGTGAGGAAAAGAAAAAAGGGAGAAAAATTGGGACCTAAATTTGCTCAGGTACTTCTTCTCTCTCTACCTCAGTCACCACGTGAATAAAGATCAGTGAGTTTGTACTGATACAGCCAGCAAGTCCACAGGCAGTGCAGATGGATCTGGTTTTTGGGAGAGGTGAGGGTACTGAGTTGAAAAGTGTGGGTGCAAACCGCACCCTGTCACTGCCTGAGAGGCAGAGAGCAGGCTCAAGGTTTTAGCACGAAAACATGCACTGAACACATGCATGAATGGGCAAACAGAGTTTTGTAGCTGCATGCTACAAACACAGTATTTTTCATTTCCTAAAGACACAGGAATCAGGTTTCCTATTTACAGTGTATAGGCAACTGAATTAAGTCATCTGTAATTACAGGAGGACTTTTAAAATCAAAACAGCCTTATTCCAACGTGTATTTTACAGCATTTGTGATCCAAGGTACTCAGTTCCAAATACCCAAAATCTCAAGTAATTCAGACAGGACAATTTTTCAGAAACAGTCTGCCAACTCATTTTGTGAACACCAGATCAGTGCTGATTTTGGGGAAGTCATAATCCTCAAAATAAGAAGTCATTAAAATAAATATAGTTTAGAAAACTTTCAACCATATAATTAAAAAGATACATTGTTACTTACCTTTTCCCTCAAACATTTTCCTTCTCAAAAATGTGTATCATCTCACTAGCCATTCTGAAAAACTAGCTTCTTCATTTCTAGCAATAAGTATGCTATGAAACCTCAGCATTTGTCCTGTTTGGTGCAGGTGATTAGCTACCCATGTGACTTTGCTATTCCACCGATAATACTCTAAAATTTTCCAGTCTGCTTGTAAAATGCAGGAGTCCTTTAGGAAGCATTGGACCATCTGGTCTCACAATGTCTCTATTACTCTTGCAGGACACCAAAAATTCACTATGCCTTTCCTCTCCATTATAGTCTTCTGCAGGTTTTTCTGTTATATTTGGTAAACTTGCAAGGCATTCAAAACCCAGAAAAGATCGAAAGCTTTATGGTATCGCCATGTTGTTATGCGAATTTGGTTTTAAGCTAGCAAGGATGACACTACTAATGTCACATAAATCAGACTTTTAGAATAGACATAATTAAATTACTTTGGAAAATTCCTGATTTTCCTTGTTGAGTGTTTTCAGACCTTGCAGAACAGTTGCATTTCTTGAAATACAAGCAGATTTAAAAGAAATAGAGAAGTCCTAGCAAAAAAATGCTGTAGGTTTTGTTTTGCCAAGGAAGCTATAAAATATTAATTGGATGTATAGAACGTCTAGCTGATTAGCAAGTTCTTTTGAGTGTCAAATGGGCTATAAACTTTTGTGGAAGTGATAAAACCCTGAAATTATGTGGAAAATCATGTCAGCTTTTTGTGCCACCATTTTGTTTAGTTCTATTTGATGCATCTTTTTCTAGATACTGATTTTTCTTTCTTTTTCATGTCTGTGTATGGTGGTTCACAGGTAACAAGATTTTACAGAGTGTCTGAACACTTAAGGTTGCTCTCTGTTACACTGAAAAATAGTATTCTTTGCTTGACAATGAATATGCACAGAATGAAGAAATAAAAAGCATTTGTAAAACTTTCCCGTTATGTTTCCCCCTATTCCATAGTGCTTAGCCATAAAATCTAACTTTCCCAAAACTTCATTCTTTGCACACAATGATCACTTCCACAGCACCGCAATATCTGAATAAATATTGTCTAACTCTTATACCATTTCTTCGCTCAGTTCAAGTGGTCTTGTATAAAAGAGTGAAGGACTGCAATCATTTTCTCAACAGGCAATGTTTTTACATTGCTGTGTTTCTATAATAAGTATTCTAAGTGGAAGAAAATTGAAATACATGCTTAAATGTTTGCCAAAAAATTAGATGTTCTGGACTGCTGCCAAGGAAAAGAATTCCCAGTAAACAAACCAGCAGATACTACCCATGCATTGAACGAACATCCAAAAAAGCAGATTATTGCTTCATTTGGTGAGGCTCATAAAACTCAAGAGTGCCTCAATTAGATGCCTTTTCATGTAGTTTTGCACAAATGCTTGATTCGTCTGTAATGTCTGGAAGTAATTTTTTAAATGTCTTGGGCTTCCCTGACATAGTGCTAATGTCTAAAACATCACCTCTCAGAAAGAAATGACCTTTCCATGAAGATAACAGTTGATGCTTTTAAATTGTGTTAAACGTGTGTGATACCAGCAACAACAGTAAGATTTATTGTACAAAACCCCTCAGTATATATGCACCATCAGGTAACTTCACATTCTCTGATGAATAAACAATTGAAAATGTAATTGTTTGTACATTCCTGCAAATGTCAACAAAATCAAACATCTGTCATGCCAGATAAGGAAACATGACTCATTTAACATACTTAGCACTCTACTCAGCTTTGAAAAGGTCAGTCAGATTTTACCAAGCAGTGCGTAGTTTACTGGCTTCTAGTAAATGGCCGTGTAGTGACAATAAAGCTATGCCCATATTTGGTTACCCTTCAAACAACATATTTGATTATGACAATACATCATATTTATCACAATCTGTTTAATGTTGCTTTTGGATATGCTCTAACCCTTCCAATTACGACTGACGTTAACATAGAATCAATTTTACCAAAGTAATGCTTATAGCCCCCAGTCCCATCCCACCAAAACAAGCAGAGTGAGGCAGAATGATTGCCTTGAAAGCCACCAATTTAAGACAACAAACAATATACAGAGGCAGCATTTACTCTTCTGCCATCTTCAGTGGCAATAAACGAAATCCATACACAGTTCAATTGTGGACAGGAGCCATCAGTGACACACAGATATTGCTCGTCAGCCAAGAGCACAAGGACTGAACACCCTTTTGATTATATTTTGGTTTCCTGCACTAGGCTCCTTGATCCAATTCTGAATCCTGTCAGAAATGACTCATGGCGAGTGCCCCTTGTTATCCTCACTGACCTACACCAGAAGGCTGTTAGGACAGCCCAGGAATGTTTCATTTAGCAGAGATATTAAGCTGAAAGATGATCTTTTGTAACTGTTCTCAATATCCTTGGTTATTTTCCTGTTAGTCTGTACCCAAAATAATTGCTAATTTCAAGGACAGAGATACATTTAGGGGTTAATACGGACACAATATGGAAGAGAGGATCATGCCTGCTTCACCAGATGGTGCTAAAGTATGGGCACAACCCCCTTGGCCATTCAGTCAGTTTTCTGCTTGATGACTGTTGCACCCTAACACAAGAATGTAGGTCTCATTTGGTCATAAAAACCCTGACAATGTGTTATATTCTT
The DNA here is from genome assembly GCF_027791375.1 of Indicator indicator. NCBI lineage: Eukaryota > Metazoa > Chordata > Aves > Piciformes > Indicatoridae > Indicator > Indicator indicator. Next base: position 3,888,460 of record NC_072053.1, on the reverse strand, counting down.
GATACTGATGATTTGGTTCTGTTCCTCCTTAAACCATGTAAACTAATCCTGAAAGATACTATTATATGGAAGATCAAAATAATCAACATATTTCACAGACTGCTTGGCAGGTTAGAGCTAGCACAGATGCACAAATGGGTTGATCACGTCTCTGGACAGCTGGTGGAAGCTGGCTCAACTCTCTTTCCTCTGTTCTTCTCCCAAGTATTTGACTCCTGAGCCAATTCTCTAAGCTGATTCCAGAAATTTATTCATCATCTGTGGGGGTGATTTGGGATGAGAAAACAGTATTCTAAGAAGGTATGTGCTTTGAGTAAAGGTGAATTTGAAGTGCTTTAGATGTCTAAATTATGGAAGACCTTTTACAAAGGAGGAGAACGAGTATCACAGTATCACAGTACATGAGAGACTGGAAGGGACTTCCAGAGATCATCGAGGCCAACCCCCCTGCCAAAGGAGGACCACCCAGGGTGGTCTGCACAGGAATGAATCCAGATGAGTTTTGAATGTGTCCAGAGAAGGAAACTCCACAGTCTCTGGGCAGCCTGTTCCAGGGCTCTGTCACGCTCACTGTAAAGAAGTTTCTCCTCATGTTGAGGTGAAATCTTCTATGTTCAAGTTCGAACCTGTTGTTCCTCATCTCTGTGAACCACTGAAAAGAGCCTGGCCCCCTCCACTTGACACCCACCCCTCAGCTATTGATAGACATTGATCAGATCCCCTCTCAGTCTTCTCAAGACTAGATAGCCCCAGGGATCTCAGTCTCTCTTCATAGGGAAGATGCTCAAGTCCCCTTCCTTTCCATTAATTTTTGGCACATGAAAGAGCCACAGGGCCCAGTGATGGTTACACTCCCTACAGAACGATTTTTTTTTTCCTGTTTTCATCCCAAAAGGATTACAAAACACTTCATAAAGTGTCAGTTTGTTTCACACCTGCCAGTAATGGGAAATATGGATTACAGCCATCTGTGCCAAGGCTGGTCACTGCTCCCTTGAGAGGGGACAAGCAAGTCTGTGTATCCAGTTCATTCCTTTGAGAATTTCCCTTGGGCAAATGAGGTTGAATTTCAGGTGACACTCAGATAATTGAATAATCAAGCTTTACACTGGATTGTTCCTAGGGTCTCTCATAGCCTGTTCCACCTGTTACAGAGTTTGAGTTAGCCTGATCTTTTCTACTGCAAACCCAGTATAAAGGTAGGTAACAATAGGATCCTTCGAGGTTCCTTCCAGTCCCTGAAATTCTGTGATTCTGTGACATGCAAGCAGAAGCTACTCCCAAAGCAGAACATGATATCACTCTGAGGTACCTGACCCTATCTACCACCATCCCATTAGCCCATGTATGTGAATTTACTGGGTTTGGCATCCTTCATGCAGACCCATCCTACAGTATTTTGCATAACATAATTGCAGAGATTGATGGCAACTCAAGTGTTATAAAATACCCCTGTCAGGAATGAGCGGCAGAGACATTAATGAAAATTTTAATAATTTATTAATGTACAACTATGCAACAGGTTATTTACAGTCGGTATTTACAGGTACCGCTATTTAGTTGGAACAACCTCCTTTACAGTACGTATATATACGGGCACTTTTAACAGTTTAAAGGAATGAGAGAATTCAGAAATTTAGGAACGAACCTAATTTGGAAAGAGCGGGAGGTGGGGGGGGGGGGGGAGGTAGGGGGGGGAGGGGGGGAGGGCGGGGGGGGGGGGGGGGGGGGAGGAGGAGGAGGGGTTGGCTTGGCTTGTCGGTGACCGGCAAGCCCCCAAAACAGAACGGTTTGACACAAACCTCCACAGAAACTTTATAAAGAAATACTTGGCTTACTCACGGACTAAGGGCTTTTGCGTAATCTTTCCCTGATACTGCGTTTATAGCCCAGAAATTGCGACACGGATGTGCCGTAGTCAGGAAACTGGAAATGGCGCCGACCGCGTGGCTGCTGCTTCTCCCACGGTAAAAGTTCCTGGTGCCTTCCAGGAGAACTTCGGAGGCTTTTGCAGCTCAGTCCATGGGGCGCGCGGCGTGAGAAGGGCTTCCCGCTCGGCAGAAAAGCCTTTCCGCCAAGGTTCGCAGGGCACGGCGAAGCGACTCTTCTGCGGGTGGGGGGAGGGCGCGACTCACTCCGCGGCTCACGGGGTTCGTCCGGGACGGCTGCCGGTCCAGACGAAGCAATGTCCCCACTCGGGGCTGTAGCGGTCCGGGACGGGTGGTGCACACGGGATACCAAGGTTCCCTCACTCGGAGATGGGTCAGGCAGTGGCTGGCTCCGTCTGCGGGACAGGGGGTACTGGTCCGCGGGGCCGGCACGCGGTGCGGCGTTGCCCGTAGCCAGGCAACGATGGCGGTCCGCGGCAGAGCTCTGGGGTCCGTTGGTGCGAATCCCGCGGGAAGCATTGCGCTTAGCAACTCAGTGTGTGAGGCAAACAAGCAGGAACACGGGAACAGGCACGGGCATGAGCACGGGGCACTTGTTTGAGACATCGAATACTGGTTCCATGACAATAATTAACCAATGAAGTGGTGTTTCCCAAATCTAGTATAACTATACACCTTGAACGAAGCAAGCACGAGCATATCATGTGAACTTTGTTTACCACAGAGGTGGAAAACATGCCCAGGCAGGTTGTTTACCTGGACTCAGTGGCACCAAAATCCGCCCCCACTCCAGGGAGGGGAGTGGGGAATGTTTTTTATTGAGCCAAACATATAGGGACATGTCCTGGCAATATTTGGGACATAATTTTGGACATAAGCATCATTCACCACAACAAGAAATCAAGGTATTTAATTACAGATCAGGAAAAAAGATGCATACAGATTAAACCTCTCTTTTCTGCAATCTGAACAATAGCCAAATAGAATATGAAGTAATTTTAATAGGAAAAGTAATGAAAAATACCTTCAGAACAAGATCAGATTTAATTTGCAGCGTTTCTTCAGTATCTATATAATTGTATTACAATTATGTTTGCAAAATAACATCATCCATGGACCGTGGATGATGGTCCCTGTGCTTAGGGACAGATGTAATTGATGGGAAAAGTTGTGATTGAGTTAAGGCAGAACTGATGACTTCAGTTAAGGCTAGCAGTTAAAGTACAGTTAAGTAGAACGAAACACAGATCTTGGTGAATGTGAGATCCCAGTTGGCAGCAGGGCAAATAGTTTTTGCCAGAAAATTAGAAAATTGGAAGACGTATAAATATCAGTTTCAGAGGACACAATGGGAGAATACAGGCAACAACTGACATGTCGTGGTAAGTATAGTCATTCAAGAGAGAAAGTAGCATTTGAATGTGTACTCATAGTCTTTTAGGTTCCCATTCGTGTTTTGGATGTCACAGTGCTGAGGTTAGAAAGACCAGCAAGCAGGACAGTGTGCATGTGGCATGGTGTTCTGCTCCGCTCCAATATCTGGATGACTTGAAAGCCCAAAATCTGAATTTGATATCTAATTGAAACACTCAGTGCCAGTACTGCCTACAACTGCCTGTTGAGCAGCAAATGAATAGTCATAATTTCTTATTTCTCTAATGGACTGAGTACCCTAAACAAACAGCAGGATTTTTTTTTTTTCCACAGGCTGCATAATTCCATTGCTGAAGAAATTAAGATAGGACAAGTCTATCAATAGGAAATAAACAGGATTGTCCAAATACAGTATGAACTAGACCACAAGACAGAGCTATGGGGACGTATTCTGGGAAAGAACCTGTATATGATTCTGTATTTAGGACCTCTGTATAGTTCTATAATTTTCTGGGGTTTGTGTTCTTGTGTGTCTGCTGCTGGCTAACCAGAGAGACAGCACCCTGCATTAGGAAGACCCCCCTCAGTCAGAACCAGTAAGGTTGGAATATCACAGAATCCCAGGATCACAGGATGTTAGGGATTGGATGGGACTTCTGGAGATCCTCAGGTCCAACTTCCCTGCAAAGCAGAAATATTGTCTTAAGGAACTGTTTCTTTAAGACACACCTTTAAAATTTTAATCGTGTTTCAGACCTGGCCGGTTCATGATTAATCTTTATCAAGCAGATATATTTCTCTTTGTTTTATATTTTTAATCATAATTAAGGCCATTTTTATACTTTGGCCCATATTGCTATTTCATTTCCTTAAGCTGCAATGATTAAATATAATTTGCTGCTCTGAAATCTTAATCCTGCTGAAGACTAATAAGTATAGTACACAGTTCAGTTAAGAAACAGATTCACCACATAACCTCCATTTCAATAAAACTATCTGGCACATGAAAGAAAGAATCTATGGTGGTCTTTAGTCTCGAGAAAATCATAGAATTTTTAATACAAGCACTGAAGAGATGTTTTGACCCCTTTGTATGACTTCTCAGAGCAAGGATTTATGAAAAAAAATTGAAACAAATCCAGCCCATAAAATCTGTACTCTAAAAAAGCCACCTACATTTTGTGCCTGATGTTATTTTACAAAAACAGTATTATCCTTTTCAAATATATGAAATGTCAGCTTAAAAATACAGGGAAAAGGGCCTCCATACCCACAGTGAGCATGATTTCTCTAAACACCAATGAAAGAAAAGCCTATTACTAATAAAATATTCTCACTTTTACTACGTTTCCTTCATTACTCCCATATTTTAGGTGATGTAAAAGGAGGAACAATTATTGCCTTGTTCACTTTGATTTATTTGGCTCTGTGCCTCCTTACCTAGGTAATGTAAAATAAACTGTGCTACGTGGGTCATTTATGATGTGATTTAATAAGATGCTTTGTATTTCTAGCCTGCAGGGAAACATACTAGTTTGCCAGCACCTGGAAAACAAAAACAAAAAACAACGTAAAACACCAAAACCCAAACAAACAAAAAAAGCAAAAACCCAACACAAAAAACCCCAACCAAACAAACAAAACCCCCAAGACCCCCCAAAAACCCAAAAACAAACCCAAAGAAAACCCCAAACATTTATTTAGTTGATTTTCTATTTTCATTCAATAGGCTTCAGCCTACAAGGTAATTTAAAGCTACAATACACAGGTTGTCATAGTGGCAATGTAGTAAAACAGGACTTCAAAACCCACATAATGAATGATGCCTGGATGTCAAAATAAGGAAGGTCATAACTGCAAGCTTGACCAATTCCTAATTTCCTATGGGATTTTTTTGTAAATTAGGACTTGTTCTTTTTCATTGTCTGAAATAAGCTAATGTCCCCCCTTAACAGCACATGCTGTCTACAAACAAAATTATATATATATATGTAGCAGGTACCTGAAACAGACCTAGAGGTAAAAAAAATACAGAGCTAGGAAACTGATTTTCTACAAGCAGTCTGAATAATGTGAGCAAGTGTGCTTCACTCAAACTTAGAAAAAACTTACAGGAATTTCTGTTTCTATGTCCCCATTCTGTGAGAATAACATTTAGCCAACTCCATGGATGGCAAAAAGTTAAAAGAGCTGGTATTTTGAAATCCTGTGCAGGGTTATTCCGTTTGCCATCAGTGTAAGAGCTGATGCTGCTCACAAAGCTCTGCAGTGAAGACCTTACACCTTTTCCATTATATGCCCCTGTTTTGTCCCTCAAAGTTTTCAGACATTCTCATTTGAAACAACACTCTTCACATTTGGGTTTAGCTGAAAACAGATTCCTGAATAAGAAGAGCAAAAAAAAACCAACCCCCCCCAACGAACTAACCAACAAAAAAAACCCCAACACATTGCAGCTATAATTTTTCTCCTGAAAATACTGAGCACTTTAGTGCACAGCTCAACAAAGAAATCTTCAGTAGTTTCAATTTTTCTGTCTGTTTCTTTGATTTAGCTGCCACAGACATCCCCACCTCTCACAAAACAGGTGCAGACTGCACAAAAGAAGTGTAGACTTCTGCTGCAATGTGTCTGCACAATCCTGATGAGGAATATTGCCCTCTCTTGTTGCAATTTCTTCTGACAATAAGACAGTGGAATTCTGGACTTGTCATCACCATCCTAGAGACTGAGAGCCATCTCCTCTAGATTTCACATGTGTTATCCACATATGTGAAACCAGGCAATTTTGTTTGCAGACACAGTGCCAACAGGACCAAGAAGGATGCTTCTACAAAATATATGAAAAATTCTACTGTTTTCTTGAGCAGAAATTAAAATTCCAGGTTTCCAATGCCGTTTTTCAATTTATTTTTAGGTTAAAATTATGCAAGTCTTAGAAGCACACCAACACGTTTTTTATTATATAGTTAAAAGATTAACTAATTTATGAAAATATTTTTCTCAGGAGGCAAGGCTATTGAGGCAATTTTTGTTTCTGCTACTGCAATGATAACATCTTCTGGCAGTATTTATGTATGTGAAGTAAAGCACTTACCTAATGGGATATGTAGTTAGTACATCAATATAGTCACATAATCCATAAACATTTCTCTTTCATAAGCTCTTATCACATTATCACTGATTATTTAGGAAAAAAATGTTAGCCTTATATGGCATCTTTCTTTATTTTATTTTTAGCCGTAAGTGCAGTTAAGACATGCTGAGGAGCAGGGATATAAGGTGGGGAGCAGTCTGAGGCTAGATTGGAAATGGACTAATTGGAACCACTTCAAAGCTCTTACAAATTGCAACTCTGTTTCACAAGGTGCAGCCTGCAAATATCTGGTCCAGGCTTGGGGAGGAAGAAATTTCAGTGCACAGAGAGCTGGCTTTGCCAGTCCAACCAATTTGCCATTGTTAAAGTAGCATGGTCAGGTGCTTAAAGGGCAGTGTGAATAAGAGAAAGATAACATAAAATAAATTTCCTAGGATGCTTTTTTAAACCATGGAAGCAGATATGCTGAAGGTGCACATATGATTCAAGAGATTTCATAAATAAATTCTATTTATGGATTCAAAGCACTAAAAAATTGTTAAGTAAAAACATCTCTTTCACTAGACACAATCCACAAAGAATCACACCAATTGCTCTGTAAGATCATGCTTCATTATTCACTGAAATTCGCAAAATCAGTTTTCATAATTCAGGAGGGAAATCAGTTTAGGAACCAGTAAAGATGTGGATTCTGCTCTTAAATAGGTAACAAAAGATTGTGTTTTGCTGTTTTCTGTAGCAAACCTGACTGAAGAAGAAGGCCTAAGGGAACTAAAACAAATGGTTATAAGAAATTATTTATAGCTAGATTTTGTCTCATCTCTCTTGAGCCTGCAACAATAGTTAGGAGTACTTTAATAAAATAATAGGAAGCAATCTTGTCTCTTATTTAAAGGTTAGTATTGTACTTTTGGAGAATCTAATCTTATCCTGGGCTCTTTGCCAAGAAGTATTAACTGATAACATTTCCTTCTTCACCTTTTTAATGGTGCCATCATGCCATGTGCAGTTCACAGAACCACTGAGTTTTGCTCTTGGTCTTTTCTTGGATTATATCACTTCATCCGTCTTGCTTTTCCATCTTACCTAGAAAAATAGCTTGTTCTTAGCAAGGACCCTGTTTGAAGCTTGTAGCAACATGTAGTGCATGGAAAACACACAGCACAATGGAAGGAATGTGCTCTGCAGTACTCATGAGCATTCACTGTTTTTCATCATCATGTTGTATTAGAGAACAAGGACATCTGTCTCACAAACAACAGCAGCTAGTGGAGTGTGTCAGTACTAGGACAGCTATTAGCAAACGCAGTTTTTAAAGGTGAAGACAGGAATGCTTGTAAAAGACTGAGCACGAAATATGTAATTTGGATGTCAGAATCTGTCAAAGATATCCCTGTCAAACTTGATCTGTTGCCATTGTGTATAAAATTTATCCACAGAATTTCTCCTCCAGGCAATTAGTAGCCTGTATTAAATGCTGGGAGTGCATCGAACCACCCTTTTGGAGCAAGACAGTAAATATCGTCTGCATGTCTGCCTTTACAAAGCCAAGGACCTCTGGGGTTTTCATTGCTGAAGTAGAGCTGGGCAAATCTGTGCTTCTCTCCCTTAAACTAAAGGAAAGGAAACATAATTTTGTGATTTTATCACTGACTGTGAATATGCCACTAATCTTGCTGCTTCAATGAGAGTTTCTAGAAATTAGAATCATTATAACCTCTTACCCCACAGCAAACTCCTGGCCAAGCTGTCAGCCCAGGGCTTGGACAGCAGCACTCTGCGCTGGGTTAGGAACTGGCTGGAGGGCAAAGCCCAGAGAGTGGTGGTGAATGGTGCCACATCCAGCTGGCAGCCTGTCACTAGTGGTGTCCCCCAGGGATCAGTGCTGGGCCCCATCCTGTTCAATATCTTTATTGATGATCTGGATGAGGGGATTGAGTCCATCATCAGTAAGTTTGCAGATGACACCAAGCTGGGGACAGGTGTTGATCTGTTAGAGGGTAGAAGGGCTCTGCAGAGGGACCTTGACAAGCTGGACAGATGGGCAGAGTCCAACAGGATGGCATTCAACAAATCCAAGTGCCAGGTGCTCCACTTTGGCCACAACAACCCCATGCAGAGCTACAGGCTGGGGTCAGAGTGGCTGGAGAGCAGCCAGGTGGAAAGGGACCTGGGGGTACTGGTTGACAGTAGGCTGAACATGAGCCAGCAGTGTTCCCAGGTGGCCAAGAGAGCCAATGGCATCCTGGCCTGCATCAGGCATAGTGTGGCCAGCAGGAGCAGGGAGGTCATTGTACCCCTGTACACAGCACTGGTTAGGCCACACCTTGAGTACTGTGTCCAGTTCTGGGCCCCTCAGTTTAGGAAAGATGTTGAATTGCTGGAGCATGTCCAGAGAAGGGCAACGAGGCTGGTGAGAGGCCTTGAGCACAAGCCCTATGAGGAGAGGCTGAGGGAGATGGGACTGTTTAGCCTGGAGAAGAAGAGGCTCGGGGGAGACCTCATTGCTGTCTACAACTACCTGAAGGGAGGTTGTAGCCAGGAGGGGGTTGGTCTCTTCTGCCAGGCAACCAGCACCAGAACAAGAGGACACAGTCTCAAGCTGCACCAGGGGAGGTTTAGGCTGGAGGTGAGGAGAAAGTTCTTCACGGAGAGAGTGGTTGGCCATTGGAATGGGCTGCCCAGGGAGGTGGTGGAGTCACCATCCCTGGAGGTGTTCAAGAGGGGATTGGACGTGGCACTTGGTGCCATGGTTTAGATAGTCATGAGGTTTAGGGTGACAGGTTGGACTCGATGATCTTTGAGGTCTCTTCCAGCCTTCTTGATTCTATGATTCTATGATTCTTACAAAGATGGCTGAAACAAAACACAGGCGATACAAAGCCAGTTCACATTCAACAAATAAAACTATCCAATCTCTGCAGATCTCCCCAGTTAACTTAATATGAGGTTGAATGCACCTAACATTTATTGGCCACTGGTCAGGAACTGGCAGTCCTGCTGTCTTCATTCTTAACAGCTGTAGACCAAACTCTTACGTTCTGCTTTAGCAGCAATGACTAGATGACTTCTGAAGGCCTCTTTCAGTTCCCTTACCTATACTGTCACAACAGTTTAGTTCTGCAGCTTACATATGGGTTCATTTCCTCATGAAGATACAATATATTCACATTTTCTCTTATGAATCCCTGACCAAATTATTTCAGCTGTGTATAGCACAGAACGTACAGTACTGTTGACTGTCAGCTTAGACTGTGGCTGTACAGGATGAAGCCTTTCTATCCTCATTTCTGAGCACTCCCAGTACTCAGAAAGTCAGAGTCTATTGTTACAGAAAGTCAGAGTTTAAAGTGAAAATGAAAAGGAAACATTAGCACTCTATCACTAAAACTAAAGCGGCCATTCTTACAAAGGGAGATCTTGCAAGCATTTTTCTATCTGCTGTTCTCACAATGACCTTCATTCAGGCAGAACAAGATGAATAAACTACATGAAAGGTTTTATCCTGGAGGAAGCTGCAAAGCAACCAAAGTATCTATGGAAAAATTATTTTTCGTATATGCACAGACTTATTTGTCACTCTTACAAGTTTAAGGTCTTTTATTCTGCTCATTTAAAAATCAGCTTGCTTCTTGTTGTATCATTTCCATATTTATAACATCATTAGGGTCAAAATTATAGGTATCTGATAAAAACATTTTTAAAAGTAGACATGCTTGACTCTAAAAAGTCAGTACATCAAAAGTGTTGTTTTTTTTTTCTTTTTCAGCATTCAAAAATCTAAACCCTTTCCTCATCATAGGCAAATCACCTTTTTTCCCTTAGAACAGTCAACAAGGTTCCCAGCCAGTTTGGCCTTTTGTTTTAATGCCACTAAAAATCACCAGAGCTCTTCGTATGAAGAGAAGCGTAAAATATTTTATTATCTTCATATAACACAAAGTGAAGAGGAAACCAGTGAATGCGTGTGGTAGATCTCTATGTTTGATGGAGTGGGGATGAACAAGAAGTAGTCAATTTTTGTGAGGCAGAAGGAACTTATGTTATGCTCCAGTAAGACACATAAGATTTTGTGCAGACTTCTTTTCCTCACCTGCTGTGATGAAGGCACCATATGCCCAGAATTATGCCCCCAGATACCAGCAATCTTGTCCCAACATGTTTTGATAAGTTCCCCCTTTCCACCCTCCTTTCTGGAGAGGAGGACAAAGGCCTGGGCACCAACCTGTCTCTTAAGGGATAAACAACTACATGCACCCATTGCATGGCATGCTTGTGCTCTTTCTATCTAAGGGCATAATTCTAGCTTCACCCTTTCCATAGGCTGAAGCAGGTTGTTGACAAGTGTGCCCATTGGCCAGATCCAGCCTCAAGAAATCTATAAGTACTACTCCACTTGTTTACCAACATGGTCTCTCCTTTTGCTTTCTCTCGCTTTGCTCGCAGCGCCTAAGTCTTCTCACTCCCACATGCAAGCATACTAGAGGCCTCTGCAATACGGAAAGAAGCCAGCTCACCGAGCTGCTCGAGGAACCAGCATTGGAGATCCCGTCACTTGAGCTACAGAAAGCCAGCATCCTAAGCCCAGTTGAGAGGACTGAAAACCTTGAGGTTTTCAGCCCAGAAGGGGAGGGACTAGCCTAAGACTGGTGGTCCAACATTACTACAGCCATAAGCTAACTAAACAGCTACACATCTTGAGTGACCCCTGCCATTTGCAGGAGATAAGAGGAGCCCCCCACTGCTGCCACTCCACAGCCCTGTGCTGTCAGGATAATCATAGAATCATAGAATCATAGAATCAGGAAGGCTGAAAGAGACCTCAAAGATCATCGAGTCCAACCTGTCACCCTAAACCTCATGACTATCTAAACCATGGCACCAAGTGCCACGTCCAATCCCCTCTTGAACACCTCCAGGGATGGTGACTCCACCACCTCCCTGGGCAGCCCATTCCAATGGCCAACCACTCTCTCTGTGAAGAACTTTCTCCTCACCTCCAGCCTAAACCTCCCCTGGTGCAGCTTGAGACTGTGTCCTCTTGTTCTGGTGCTGGTTGCCTGGGAGAATGTAACCTGGGATTTCCTGGGAGAGAGAAAGACATCCTCTCCTTTGAGATCAAGCCAAGGACTGTGTCATAACCTTAAATGGAAAGCAGTCACCGAGAGACTCGGCATTGTCAACTCACTTCGAGCCAAGCAAGGGGGCAGCACCGCTTCACTGCACCCGAAGCCCTCTCCAGGATGAGAGACAGCCACCCCGCCCACCAGAAACCATCACCTTGATCGCGAGGGCCAACCCCGAAGGACCCGGCCCCGTCGCACAGGACCACTGCCCCAGACCAGCCCTGTTGGGCCAACCCTGTTCAGGGAGACCACAAATAGGCGGAAAGTTGCCCCTCCCACAGGAGGAGAAAGAAAACCTTGCCCCACATGTGGAGGCGGGAGGAGAAAGAAAGTCACTGCCCAGATGGACCACCCCTGGGCAGCCAGCTGGCAGCAGTGAGCAGACAGAGTAACCCAGCAACCTGCTTCACTATAAAGAAAGACATAACGTATCTTTTCATGTGTGCAAAGCTCGCCAACATTCAATTCAAAGCGCCCACGCCTAGCTGCGTGATATTCCAGAATCGACTTGCCTCGTGATAACATTGTAAATATGCCTGTACATAGTTACAGCCGCCAGATGGAGACTTGTTGAGTCTCCATCTAGTGGACAAGTGGCAGAACTGCACCTTTCATTCCCTGAATTAGAAACCAATTCTGTAAATATTATAATTGGATTGAATTGTATATACTAAAACAGTTATGGAATATATTTTTACAACTGTGCATCAGAATCAGTATCTATATAAGGTGATTAATCAGTTACCAATAATTTTAATAATTACTAAACAATATTTTCATAATTCATATTTCATAATTTATAACTTAATAACCACCCTCCTCCATCCCTAATCACCACACTTCCTGAATTAGTCTTGTTAGCAGAATACAACAAATTCCATGAATTAACTACCTGGTTCTTTGCATTGCATTGCTTGACTGGTCCTCCATTTCTTGATTGCTTCTCCATCTCCTGTACAAGCAGAGGACCCACCAGATGGGGGTGGTTAATCCAATCACACTGCCAGTGATTTAAGCAGGTGACATGATCTCCTGTGAAGTTAGGGCGTCTTACTGTGCATTTGGTTTTGGCTTCTTCTACCAGACTTAGAGTAAGTGTTAAAATTGGTTGTGTCTTGTGGCTGGATCAACATACTGATTTTCCTGATTAATATAATGGAAACATCCCAAGACAGAGAGTCTGCTGCTGTCTCCAGGCTAAGAACAAATCTATTTTCAGAGTTTATTAGCAACAGCTAAAGATCTGACCAATGTAACCTGATTTGGAGATAAAAGTTCCTTTCAAGCTAACACTCATAAAATTGATCCTCTTGCATGTTTCCCTGTTTTTAATTTAATCAAGTAATAACCCACCTAAAGGCTTCTGGAAACAGCTCCTGCTGACAAAAGGGAGTAGGCTGCATTGCTGTTGCATAGCTGCAGAACTGAAAAACCCTTTCCCATCTCTGTGCAAGTACATGGGTGCTGAACTGCTAAATGTCTCACTTGTTGCTGTCACATTTGTATTGCTTTCCTCAGAAAGAAGAGAGGAGAAGCTTTATCTTAAACTTGATACAGAGCACTGAGAATTTAGCAGAAGTATATACTGAGCAGAAGTGATTTGTCCTTTCTTTGGTACACTAAGTGTTCTGCAAGTCTCATAAATAATTTTTAAAGCTACCTACTGTGATAAAATATGTAGCTGGGCTCTGACTAGAATACTGTGATATAATACTGATATTGAGAGTTCTGAGTCTTACATTTTCATTCTCTTGCCTGATATCTTCCCACCTTCCTTCTAATTTCCATGAAAATGTTGAATTTGTTTATTGTGCAACATCCATCAGGGAGTTTACAATACGTAGATTATTACCAGCAGGATGGCTGCATTTAAATTAACGTACAAAATGCCTCATGTACAGATAGAAAGTGACATGCTCATTTTCTCTGAGAACAGTGAACTGGACTGTCTTGTCTTGTTCAGCCATTTTATTAGTGTTAGGTTTTTGGTTTGTGTTTTTGTCTTTCTCCCCCCTTTGTTGGAAAACTACAGTGCAATGTGAGATTATATCTTGACTTTCCTTCATTTTCCAGAAATTTATTGCAGAGCAGAATAAATTCAAAGTATAAAAAACTACGTGTCTCAGACATAACATTGTGTCAGATAGTATCATCTCAATAAATATTGGGTTTTTTTTCTGGGAAAAAAAAAATAAAAAGATAATGGAACATGCATTGTCCTGAGAAAATTCAAGACTGCAGACACTCCCAGATCTATGAACTTGTGGGACAGAAAAGAAAAACAAAACAAAAAAAAATGGAATCCTTACTTCATACCCGATTAAAATGAGTAAGAAAATAAATGGATAGGATAAAAGCACCCTAGATGTTTTTATAAGCATTGTTCACTCCCTAACCCCAACCCTATGCCTGTTTTAATTTTCTTAGTAAATAGTGCCCTCTGCAGCATGTCTTCTATTTCTGCAAGGTTCCAAGTACAAAGCACCCTTTGACTGACCCTTAAATGCTTCACAGGCGAGAGACATAGTGCCAAAAATACATAATTCCAGCACACCTGCATACTTCTTGTGTTGCTTTGCAGTATATGCTGTAGGTCTAAAGGTTTCCCAGGCTGCAGTCAGCACCAAGAAATGGATTTCTGGATTTGTGAGAGAGACAGTGACTGTAAGAAAGGCAAAGTCTGGATACATGTAAAGAGAAAAGCTTGTCCATTAAAGCAGTTGTGACAGTTAAGTTTGCAAAACTGCTACTCTACCTAGTACTAAGAGCATCAATTTTTATGGTGTCTTTCAGCCAAGGATTTAATTTAATAAAGTATGAACTATTTATTCCTGTGACACTCACGTAGGACATGATACACATTATTAACATCATGTAAGGTATAATTATATTTTTTTTCAAACCTTGCTTTTATTTTATTAAGGACTTTTTTGTTTTAATGTCACTGTATGCTGTAATGTTTATTTTATCTGTTAAATCCAAAATTAATTTCAAAGAAGACCTTTTAGTCATGACTGGAGTTTCAAGGTCAGATATTTTCTCTTCTGAAATGCTCCCTTGTCTACTGTACATAATTTGTCTTACAACATACAGTCTCTTAATCAGAAAGGACTTTTAATCTTTTATGGAGGCTTGATAGTGCCTAATTCATAATAGAACAAGTTCAGCCAGAGAATAAAGTCATACTGGGATGAGAAAAATAAGAGGTAGACAAACATCTGTCAGGAATGGTTTAGCTATAACTGGGGCCAGAACATTGACTAGGTGACTTTACAAGGTCATCTTTGTTTCCAATCCCATTTGGTATTGTGTCATTCTGTTACAGCAAAGATCAACATGAATGTCCACATTGAAGAGCTGTCATTTTACATGTGAAAAGGGATTATGAGTATATTGCTTCACAGACCTGGGATACAGACTTCACTAAAAAAAGCAAAATGGATCAGGTGGCATTGAACTGTATGCTGTAATGTCTTGATATCTTCCCATACCAGGATAAATCTCGCTGGAGCATCTAAACATTTGAATACTACCTGTAGTTAAGATAATAAATTTACAGGTTGGCCACAAAGTCTAGATATCCTCTGCTACAACAGTACATTAGGAGGTACTTTAAGGGGGGGGTCATCTTTCCCTAGAATGCTTCCATGTATGTCAGACATGGGGGAGCTAAGCATTTAATATCTTCTTGCATTATAAGGAGGTTTCATCCAACTCCCAGTTTTAGATGCATCACAGTACTTTGATATTTCCATGTTTTCTTTGTGCACAGATAAGAATTCTGTGAAGTCTGTGACCTTTTTACAAGAATGTAGACAAGGCTCGATGATAGATGTTCTGTGGAAGGATCCACACCTGGATGCAGTTCCTGCAGACCAGAAAAGCAAACAAGATTTTTCTCTTCTGACTCAGCAGAGGAAGGGAACACAGCATGCATCAGACCAATGAAAGGTCCTCGTTACAGAACATCTGCAGTAGCATAGCCCAAGGCTGGAGCTGGAGGGCAGATCTGGGCAAGCTGCATTCTGCATTGAGAGCAGAGGCAGGAGAGAAGCTACTGACAAGGAGGAGAAGCTGAAGCCGGTTGCGCTTGGCAATGTGAGTTCACCTACACAGCACTGTGAACAAAATTTGAGGAGAAGAGCAGACAGAAGAGAGACTGAGAAACCCCAACACAAGTATTGTTAAGGACAAAGCATTTAGGAGACTCATGGCAGCTCTGCACAGAATATACCCCAGACATAGCACTTGTACCTGAAATAAAAAAGTATTTTAAAGTATTTTTACTATACTTGATGTGTCTGCAAGTTTTTCAGTCATATGCTACATCTGCTGTGTGCTTGCAGTGCTGGATAGACTAGGGTCTCTTCAGTGTCCTTTACTAGAGGGGAGCTCAAAGACAGAGAAAGGGTGAATATGCTTTCAGTATGCATAAGATCCGAAGAAGAATTTCTCATCCTGTAAGAGGACAATTCTTTTTAGCCACAAAGTGGAAATGATCTTCTTCACAGAGAGGGTTATCAAACATGGAGGCTGTCCCCCCAGGGTGGTAGTGAAGTCATTATCCCTGGAGGTGTTTAAAAGTGTGTGGACTTGATGCTTAGGGACATGGTTTAATGTTGACCCTTCAATGCTGGGTCAAAGGTTGGACTGAATGACCTTTGAGGTCTCTTCCAACTGGATATGTTCTGTGATATGGACTGAGGGGAAACCTGGGGAAAGGCAGCTGTCAACTGTCTGTCATGGCTGGCAATATCAATGTGTAAAAAGAAGCTTTTTTCCCAAATATTCCCCAAACTGAGGCCATCAGAAGAGCCCCTGGTTGCCACATCTGACCATTGGACACCCTCGTTGTTTTGGGTCACTTGTGCTGCTCCTGTTATGACTCCTAGGACCATGTCAAGAACAGCTGTATCTCACCTTGAAATGCAGCTACAAGCTGTAAATATTTATATCTTTTTCTGTCAGATCCAGTAAAATAAGATATATCTGGTTCATTTGTGGGTGCTCCAGGAGATTTGGCCTATCACTACAAAGACCTGCTATATAGCTATGGGATGCCTAGTAGGGATCAGGTTTAACATCTCTAGAAGACTGGCAAACTCTATGTCTTGCAACCACAACTCAGTTACTGGCATTTCTTCTCATTGCAGCATAAGAAGATATTTATCATATTCTGGAGCAATGTAATCTTGTTCAAATTCTTGCAGGACATGTTTTCAGATACTGTTTGATTGCTGTGGAAGAGTGATCTCACTGGAGGCAGATAATTGCTAAACTAACAGGCAGCAACATATTGTGAATCTGACCTCACAAGCTCTGTCTTGTTACATTAATATACCATATATAATGTACTAGTTCAATATTCAGTCCTTAGGAATTAGAATTAGTATTTTCCGTAACTTTTGTCTGAATATTTGAAGTCCAAGTCACTATAAATTGCTTTAGCTACCCAAGTCCCTCCTTTTCCCTTCCTGTCCAGCAAAGCTGCAATTACTATAATTTTCAAGACTGGACCATTTTATATTTGGTTTTGTAATTCACTTGCAAACAGTTTACTAAGTGAGAGACAAAGCTTGTAGCATAAAGAAATGTCTTTGCATTATTCACCCATCTCTAGATGACCAGAAGTGTCTATTAGCAATTGACACTTGGAAAAAGTTACTATAGTAAAATATTCCAAAGTGATTGACATTTTTGGGTGTTTGGTCCTATAATTCAAGCCAAGGTGTTTTCACCTTGAATTTTCATCCATTAATACACATTTGTGGAGAAAAAAAAAAAAAAAAAAGCCATGTTGTCCCCCATGTTCTGAAAATTGAATTAACATAGGTGATGTGGTGCTCTGGCAGGGGGGTTGGACTAGATGATCTATTTGGGTCCCTTCTAAGCCCTGACATCCTGTGATCCTGTGATGTGGTGGCTGAGCTGTAGGATGCATGCTTGGTAAAGGGCATGAGAAAGTGGAACAAGATGAGCACTGAATAAATCATTGCTATTCAGATTGTTCCTTCTTTATTCTTCCTATGAGTAGATAAAGGGTTCATAGTGGAGCTCAATAAATACTTTTCCTTATTATATGTACACATTTCAAAAATACCTGTCTGTTGGAGCATTTTTAATGGAAAAAAAGAGTGTATTTGTTATCTCTTGGATATTTTTAGAAACCTCTTTATCATTTCAGATAACTGAGTTGTATTTTTCCTAACACAGCCATAGTCATTTTTGTACTCTAACCCTCCCAATTCAGTCTAAATGTACTTGTATTAAGCAAGGCACTGAAAACTTGAAAGCTGCATATTTTAATTTTTCATGGCACCTGCAGTCATGATCTCCCCCAAAAAAGATCTGCATTCAGGACTGATCTATATGTCATACTGTGTGTTTATTATATCAAAGGTGAATTCATAGAAGAAAACATCTATCTGCCCTTGACATTTTGGAAAGCATGTGCAATACTGTTCCCATCTGTTCACCATAACCCGTATTTGCAGGAGAAGCCATGGGGTGGCTTCCTCCGTTGAAGACATCATGAAGGCCAGCTGGGAAGGAATAAAGACATATAACTGAAGCTGTCATATAGTGTCAGAGCTGGTCTGTAGCCTCAAGAAGGTGGATTTTGACAATGGCACACACTTACTTGGAAAATTTTCCTAAGATATCAGTGATGCAGGTCCACAGACACCCAGTCAGGTCAACCAACAAAGAAAGATGAAATTAAAGGCTGTCAGCAGAAGCCAAATAAGCTACCGAGGGCAAAACAGCCACTGAGACTGAAAGTACAACTGTCACAAACCCGTGGGCCAGAAAAAAAAGCATGCACTAGGCTGCAGAAGTAAGGGACAGGTGTAATGGGGAGAGAGAGGGCACACGAAAAGAAATGAAAGCTCTAACAATTAGAAGAAAAAGTCCTAAAGTTTCTCATTCCACATCCAGTGCTAATCTGGAGATGTTACCCATTAAAAGAAGGATTTCTCCAAACCCCATAGTCTCCCTCTGCAGTAGCAAGGCAAAGTTGGACAGTTTCTCTCTCTGGTTAGAAAGCAATCTGCTTGAGGCCCACAAGTGCTCCAGGAAGAAGATGCTACCACCAGCTCATACACATAAATTTGTGGTGGTCAGGACAGAAAAGGCAGGTCAAGCACCACCATGTTCCTTTGAAGTTCAGGGACTCTGCATAGTGCCACTATGCCAAAGGTGATGTGGATGGGCTGCTGGAATCTCCACTATCTACAAAAGGCTTGTTTAAAATAGTTGGGATTAAATCAATCAAAAGCTAAGAACTCACAGCATACAGAGTTACCAGAAATCCAATTTGTGCATGATATTTGCTCTTGATATTTTTAGAGACATATGAGAAAATTTGTTCTTAAACTTTAGTTTTAATCAGTCTAAAATGTTCTTAAGAAAAGGAGCCAGAAGGAAAAAAATAATAGTCTTGTAGCAAATGTGACATCAGGCCTTTTTCTCCTGAGGGATAAGTATATTTTGTGCAGTTAACACCTGGGAAGTAGTAGATGCACTGAACCCTCTCAGTTCATACAAATGTAATTGCTGGAACTACCTTTTAAGCCTCAATTACCATCAGTCCCAAATGAGTTCCTTGCTGCTTGTAATTAATGGCAGCTTACAAAATATAAACTAAAAAAGATGATTGATTTCATACACATTTTTCCCACTTAACCCAAAGAATTCATTAAGGATTGTGACCTTTAGAGGAATTGTGTTATCCTGCTGTATGCCAAGGAGTGCTCATCTGGAGCATTTGACTTTTTATGGCAATGAGGCCAAGACCTCAAGGACATGCATGTTGGATGAATATCTGTTCATTCTTGCTTAGACCTATAGAAGAGGATTTTTAAAAATTCATATCACACTGAGTCATATTTGTTGGGAAAAGTTAGACATGTGCACACCCACATACCACATTACTTGGAAGTTTACTTCACTGGGGCAGCACTGAGTTTCTGCTCGTCATAGGGCAGACAGTGAGCACAGAGAAGACTGGTCTTGGTGGGAAGGTCTAAGCTTAGACTCTCAGCTGTAGGGGATCCCTGCCCAGAACAACAGAAGATGCAGTGATGGAAGAGCATGACTTCTTCAGTGTCATTTCACACCCAGCATCTACGATCCACCACCTCCTGCAAATGCGCTGCCTTACCTTGTGTGTCTTTGCAGGGCACAAGGACTTAGTAGTGTTAGGTTAATGGTTGGACTCAATGATCTTAAAGGTCTTTTCCAACCTAAACTATTCTATGATTTTATGATTCTGTGATTCTATCTCTTTTGAAAAAAAGGACATGTCACCACTATGGTGGACCAGTAGCTGTATCTCATACTGCATTGCACTTTGAGTGAAGAACAAATCAAGGGTAAAACCAGAAAAGAATAAAGAGCAAAATGGATGCTGTGCTCTGAGTGTTACAGCATTGATATGAGGAGAATAAAAAGAATGTAAAAATGCAAAATTTTTTTGGTCATGTGCTTTGTAATCACTAAAAATAGGCTCCAGTGGCCTTTGTCCAGCCATAACTTTTGTGTTAGCAACTTTGCCCATTTGTCTGGATATGGAGCAAATTGGGTAAATTCTAGAGTTCTCTCAGTTTATTGCAATAATATAACCATTGTATTAATAACTTCAATAAGTTCTTACTTTGGCGATCTTCACAAATGCCTCATATTTGAGTATTTAATAAAAATGTTCCATTTAATGGTTCAACCTTATTCGGGCAGGATTTTATGGAGATAGTGTGTGGTTTCATCTATCAATCTCTTCCTATGGACATATGGGTAATAAAAGTATATGTATTAGAAGTTGTCTTTAATAAGAGCTATATATTTAACCAAGGCAAGACTCTGAGAGCAGACAAGTTCATTTACAGATTTCAAAGGGACCTATAAAAAACTTATTCATCTGCCTTAATTATGTCAGTCCTGAGACTGGAATTTACTCCCTCTTCGTAAATACTACTTAAATTTTAATCTCAGGTGTTCTGCATGGAGTACACTTAAAAATTAAGGTTCACAGAACTTAGAGCTTCAAATCAATACAGTCTTTCAACGACCTACATTAAAAACTTTGGAGTTGTGATAAAGAGATTGAGAGATACTTTTTTTTTTTAACATGAGAACAATAATGTGAGTGTGAAGAGCTCTACTTTTGCAAAGTTTTGTAGATATGTATTCCTGTAACACTGATGGTACTGTAACTTTTTATTTATTTATTTTTAATTTTAGATTTTAATTTTAAAGCTTACTTAGATCTTGAACCTATTCAGTAATCATAAAAAATGTATGCAGCAGTGTCAGAAAAAAAAGAAGCCATTGAAATAATGAAATTGTTACCAAGAGTTGAGATAAAGACTTAAGGATCTTTAACAGAAGCTAGAGATACCTTTTTCTGGGGTCACATAAACATACTTGAGACATCAGGTTTGGGAAAGTCTGGAGGAGGGTGAAGCAAAGTTTTGCTGAAAATAGCCGTGTTTTGCCTGTGTGCACATGAAAATGGCAAACTGTCCAAACGTATCTGACTAAATTATTTGCTACGCTTCAGTCAAAACTGAGTAGCCTCATCTATGGTTTGCCCTGGACCTACACAGAATAGTCAAATTATTGCAGAGAAAATCTACCTAACATAAACCCAGCAACTCAGCAAGAGCCTAGGCATTTGCCACTCATCCTGAGATCTTCATTCCTGTCTTTGAGACATTTTACTCTTGGGGCTCATGAAGTAGGGAAGGGGAAGGGAAAGGGGAGGAGAAGAGAAAGGGGAAGGGGAAAAGGAAGGGAAAGGGGAAGAGAAAGGGGAAGGGGGAAAGGAAGGGAAAGGGAGAAGGAGAAGGAGAAGGAGAAGGAGAAGGAGAAGGAGAAGGAGAAGGAGAAGGAGAAGGAGAAGGAGAAGGGGAAGGGGAAGGGGAAGGGGAAGGAGAAGGGGAAGGGGAAGGAGAAGGGGAAGGGGAAGGAGAAGAGAAAGAGGAAGGGGAAGGGGAAGGGGAAGGGGAAGGGGAAGGGGAAGGGGAAGGGGAAGGGGAAGGGGAAGGGGAAGGGGAAGGGGAAGGGGAAGGAGAAGGAGGAGAAGGAGGAGAAGGAGGAGAAGGAGAAGGGGAAGCGGAAGGGGAAGGAGAAGGAGAAGGAGAAGGAGAAGGAGGAGAAGGTGCTTTCTACATTCAAGTCTCTCCCCGAGTCTGAATATATAACGTCCTGCAGCAGAGTATCACCATCTCCACACATAAAGCTTTTCAGATGAAGGAACTTGTTCTGGCAGTGACAACACAGAGGTCCAGAGGTCTTCCCAGCACATATGCTGCAGGCTGAAGCCCAGTGCTATTTGTCCAGTAGCACATGAGTTCGTACTTTCCTCTGACAATAAAATGGGTATGGGAGGAGGAACACTTACTCCTTGCAAGCTATGAGGATATGGACACAACTGTGACCAGTGTAGAGAACACTTGCAGGAAAAAAAATGAAGGCAAATAGCCTTTTATCCATCTGTTTCAAACTCTGTATTCCTTTGGTGAGTGAACAGCTACTTCTGCTCCCAAATTACAACTCTCAGACACAGTATCTCAGCCTCTGCTCTTCCATTTGAAAAAGTGTCTTTTTATCACACGAGAGAAGAGTATCCTGTGTATGCCTAGAACTTTCCACATTAAGGAAATACTTTTTTCCTGTTGTTTTTGAGTACTTGCAGACCAATTTTTATCTTCTTGAAAGATATCAATATAGTCATCCAACAGTGGCCTTTTAAGCTGGCTAAGCTAGATAGAAATTGCAGTTCTGATATAATAAATAAAAATTTCAGTATCTTCCTACATGAAAGCAGAGGCAGGCACACTGTAATTTGTTAACAACCATCTAAAAGATTTTGTTTTGGTTATTTGTTTGTTTGTATAGAGACATGTTTATGTAGAAAGCTAATTTTGCTCATGAGATTATGCTCAGAGTCCACAAGTGACTGAATTTGCCAATGTCTAACTTTGTCTCTTTCTCTTGAATGTATTAAAACCATGCAGAATAGAGATAAAAGTTTTTAGATATTAAGAAGGCAACAAAAGGGCAACTGCTTGCAGCAACTGTATATTGAGAATTACTGTGTTTAATCAGCTAAAGATATATTGCAGTAATTGTCGTGCTGTGGTAGGACACTAAACCTGCTGTAAAATGCATCATTACAATGGGAACATATCACACAAGTTTTTCATTGACAGTAATTTCATGTTTTATGAAGCTAGTTGCTAAGCTTCAAAGAAGCTAGTCTTCATTTGAACAGTTCATTAAATTAACTCACTTCTCCCAACTTTAGGCAGAAGAGCTGATTTTAAAAGAGAAAAAGTGCTGGTCATTAAGGTAGAGAATTGATATTTTGTAAAGGACTCCAGCAAAGAGAAGAGAAAACACACACACAGAGATAAAGTCTCTGGAATATGTAAAAACCCACGTTTTTTCAAAGGTGATAATTCTGCCTCCTCATCACTTACTTAATCTTTTTAAAGTCTACTAGCAGACAGACTACTAAGTGGAGGGTGAATTAAAAAAAAGATATATATTCCCATAGAATCAGCTGAAAATATGATAAATCTTTACAATACCTAAAAATGTTTATATTCTACTACCATTAACATCATTAGTACATTTTGGCACAGATGCCTTTCCCTTCAGTCAATATAGCCAAAAACAGTAAGCATCATTTAGACTCTTGGGAGGACATCTGTCCTGTCCCCACTGGGCAAGGCAGATTTCTAATCCCCATGAAACAGTGCAACTCTTGGCCCAGTATGCAGAAATCAGGTGAACTCAGTTTATGTGCTAAGATCTTGGAGATGATGGTTAATATGCTGGTAGAGTACTGTGCTCAGAAATGAGTGGATCCAGCATCATGAAAACAATGTCTCCACCAGAGGGCTAGCTGCCATATCTTTCTGAAAACCCTCATGCCTAAAATGCAACCCACAGTTGTTGAAACACTTTTAGGACTGCTACCTGAAGTTTTTGTTTTCTTTGCAGGTGCTTTTAAGGCTACCTTAAGAGTATTTAAAATTAAATGAAAAAAGCACTCATTCAGGGAGAAGTGAAATGCGTCTTCTCAGCAGTGTGACCTTGTTTCAATGGCCTGACAATCTGGGAAAAAAATCCCTCTGAGATGTAGGACTGCTGAATTTATATTGGGTAGTATTCACTTCAGCTGAGTTGTATCCAGCTGTTTTCACCCCACCTCAGTCTGAAACTGGGGCTACTGCAGATCAGACAGCAGAGTTCAGTGTTCATTTCATCACCTGTCTTCAAAAAATAAAAAAAGAAAAGCCAAACCAAAACAAACCAACACCCGGAGTATTGCATTCTGATATCTTGACATATCTGAAGAAATGTTGTGACACATGTCCTTGAACAATTTGAATTCTTACACAGTTTGTGAACTGCAACACAGCAGGAATTAAGATCTAACTACCAAATATAATTTTTGTAGATTATAAATAGCTCATAAAAAGTCAGGAGCTATGAAAATGCAGTTACAGTGAGAATTCAGATTTGAATTCTTGTTGATTCTGAACTCTTGTTGAAGAGTTCATCCCTTTCAAAAGTTTCAAATCATCCAGCTCCGGCAATTGCTGAATTCAGATAAATATCTATCTATCTATATTTCCTATATAAATTATCACTAAGTTCTCCTTTAGCTTCAACATTTGACTGGGAAATTACATGTTGTCAGCCATACTTCGTTGTCCTTTATAAACTTAATATAATAGTTCCACTTTGGGGATTTTTTGTTTTGTTTTGTTTTTCTGGAAAGGTCTACAGAATCATAGGCCTAAATTGTGGTACTGCAACATCACAGTGCAGACCATTTCATTTTACCCTGTCTCTAGTTCCCAACTGGGAAATAAAAGTTACTGCAATGACGTCCATCCTATTTCAATAACTGGTGGAGAAATGGCAATTATCCTGAAACAAAACTGTGATGTGTCTGTTGCAGTGACACAATGGTGTTATTCAAAGTATCAGTACAGTTCTTGCTGGAAACTACTGGCCATCAAGGACAAAATGAACCATAGAATCATAAAATGGCTTAGACTGGAAGGGACCATAGAGATCATCTGCTTCAAGCTCCCTGCCACAGGCAGGGATACCTCTCAGCTAGACTTGGCTGCTCAAGGCTTCATCCAGCCTGGCCTTGAATACCCCGAGGGACAAGGCATCCACAAGACCCATTCCAGAATCCCACCAAACTCATACTGAAGAATTTATTTTCAAGATCCATTCTAAACCTACTCTC
This sequence comes from Indicator indicator, assembly GCF_027791375.1. Classification (NCBI taxonomy): domain Eukaryota; kingdom Metazoa; phylum Chordata; class Aves; order Piciformes; family Indicatoridae; genus Indicator; species Indicator indicator. The sequence goes on along the minus strand of NC_072053.1, from coordinate 3,863,701 downwards.
TCTCTCAGCTTAAAACCATTCCCTCTTGAAATACTGCTAGACATCCTTATGAAAAGTCCCTCTCCAGCCTTCCTGTAAGATCCCTTCAGGTATTGGAAGGCAGCTACAAGGCCAACGAAGTAAAAAGATTTAACTCATAGAAAGCAAAAAAAGGAAAGGATCATTACGTGTTCAATGACATTAGTGCACAACAGCACAACTTGATCCAAAATAACTGTTCAGACTGTGAATCACATTTGCTTAACAAATGAGCACTGCTTACCTCTCAGGCTTAACCTACATTTTACTTTAAAACTCATTAGCTCGAGAAACAGATTGTACCACTAGGCAGCAAATTAGACATAAGAACAGTAAGACAATTAAACTGCAGTAGATTTCACTCTAGATTGTGCTTTTAAACATACACTAATGGCATCTCTTTAATTTCTTTAACGCTTGGTTGAGAAATCATTCCCAGACCAGTTGTACTTGGAAACAATGGGATGCTCATGATGAGAGTAAAGACACAGTTCTGTGGGACTGAGTAATAAACAGCCTTTCCCTCACTCTTGAAGTTACTTGTATTTTTGATTAAATCACGCAGCACATTGGCACATTTACACTAGGTCTGATATTTAATTTGATATCAAGGATATTTATATTATGCTACAAGTTCTCGAGTCTGCTCTAATAATAATTTCTGTTAGAACTCACTCTAAGCATACCCTTGTGTGCTCTGTTCAATCATAATCACATTTGAAACAGTGCCAGTGGAACATATGTTCACTTTTAAAGCAACAATAATAAATAGCAGGAACAGCAGATATTGGCATCAGGATAGGGTCCCCTTTTTCACCATCCTGGTTTACATAATAGCAGCTCCCCTATCACATAGATCTTTATTATAGGGCTAGGGGCTATCTGCTGGTGCACAGTGAGAAACAGCAAAGGTCATGGAATTGCACCATCTTAACAGCTTCTAGCTCTAACACCTCCACACTTTTGTGCTGACTACATCTAATTGTGGTAGTTGCTTTCATATTCAACAATTGATTTTCAAAAAGGAAAGCTTTGCACCAGTCATTACAATTAGTGAACAATGTTACATAGTAAACCAAGGTGAGAATAAGAGTTTACAGGTGGCTTGATATTCTGCCCCATCACCAGCACCTTTGTGTCAGACTGCCAAAAGCAATGAATCTTTAATTAAAGTTCCTAAATAAAATTGTTTGAGTTCTCCAAACTTTTGAGAACCAGGCTTTGGACTTTTGTTCACACAGGGGTTATTTATTAAGATCAAGCACATCAAAATCTATGACATAATGTTATTTCTTCCTTCATCCTTCCTATTTCTGAGTAATGCCAATACTTGTTCCTTCCTGGTAAGCAGTATTTCATTTGCTAAAGATAAAGGTATAGCTTTAAAACAAATGAGAATGCTAGTAGTGTGAGGAAAGAAAAAAATAAAGGTCACAGAAATATACTTTAATACTTCAAAACTTCATAATGAAACTTAGAAAAAATGCCTCTTCATCATGGCTTTGTATATTTCAGAAAAATATTGAGACATTTATGACCAATGTGTTCCACTTCTAATGACTTTCTGTTATTGCATTGCACTACACTAGCTACTAGTCTGACATTTTTAAATCCATCAGATTTCCACTAATAGCTTCACTCAAAAAATAGTAGGAATTCTATAAAATCACTAGAATCAAGGTTGCACTTTCCCCCACCTCTTCTGTCTGGGGGGGAATAAAAATTTACCTCTAAGACTTGAACGGGTCTCAATGAGTAGATATTTACTTTAGTTATGGCACCATAAACTGTTGTCCAAAATTCTGCTGCAAAGGAAAATCCAGCTCACTGATAGTGTATGTTTCAAAATTATACCGTTGAAGTCCTGTGCCTGGGGATGTCTGGAGTCCCTTACACTGACACTTGTAAAATTAAAAATGCGTTCAGATAGTTGTTAAGGAGTGGACACGTTATACACCAAAGAGCTGGTTGATCTGGACAGACTCCAAACAATATCAAAATCCCAAGGGTAAGATGGAAGCATAGCCAAAAGGAGAAGAGGTTAATAGGCAGGCTGCTGCTTTATTCCAAAAAGGAGTCTGAATTTGCAGAAAGCAGTTTGAGTGCAGTTGAGATGAACGCTGAAAGAATATTAACACATACAAAGCAAGAGAAAAATATTCAGGAGCTTCACAGCTAGGTCTCAATTAGGCTTTGCTTTTTTTCTTTTTTTTTTTTTTCTTTGTAGTTCATTAAAGAGTACACACAATGCTGAAACTAGAGGATTAAAAAAAAAAATCACAAAAAAGCTGGGAGATATTTTAGGAAGAAATCTTTTTAGCTAAGTGTCTGTTTTGCCTGGTTATTTTTATTTCAACATACCATCATTTTGTTTAGCTAGATACCAAAAATCCTGTTACTTTAGACTGGAAAATGTCTTCACACTGTTCAAAAAGATATAATTTAAGTTCTTATGTAACTTCTTGCATTAATTTCTAAATATTGTGTCCTTTTTTTTTTTTCTTTTTTTTCTTAACATGTTCAGGAGAACACAGATTTAGAATTTAATAGGAAGAATCACTTCCCAAAAAATGCCTAAAAAATAAATACCTTCATAGCAAAATCTTTGGTCCAGATGGGGAAGGCTGTCATGCAGGTGTTCCCTCACTGTACCTATGGGTTATTCTTAGGCACAGACATTCTTTCACACTGTACTGAAAATAAAGATTGAGGTAACCTGAAAATATTCAAGAGATAGAAAGCAGAAGAAAGAGGCAGTGGTAACACAAGCACCATGCTTCTTATTTATCTCTAAAGAATCAAGGCTTCCAAAGGACTTACAAGAAAAAACAAACAAAACAAAAATCACAAGGGACAAACAAAACCAGCTACTTGGTGATGTCAGTTTTGGTATACATTAATTACTCTTAAATTAATTCCATTATCACATTTGACATGCTTCTTGATGATAAGAACTGGGAAACCACTTTATTTTTATGCTCTTAAGTGGGAAGAATGCAAGGAAAACTATTTTATATCCAACTATTTTAGCATGTAGCTATGTCTCAACCTCTGTTAGTCCACTACACATTTAAAAGCAAATTCATACAGACCCTGAAATAACCAAAATGGGAAAATCTAGGCACAATGCCACATAAGACAATTCTTTGCAAAACAGTATAAAGATAGGCTAAATTCCTGGCCAGAAAAGCTAACCCAGATTTTTATCAATTTCTTTTTGTCTCCTGTAAAGAACTTTCTGATTATGAACTTAAGACTCAGATAACTCACTTTCAGATTAAACTGAAGTGAATACCACCCTGAAAATGTTTTCTGTCTTCTCACCCAAAAGAAAATAGTTTTGAAGAAATTACTTCATTTAGGCACGAAAGCTGACAGCACAGCGCTTGACTATAGCTGCTATGTTTTGCACATGTAGGAAATGTATTTCATTTTTTTATGTGCTACTGTTTAAAATATGGAGTTTTAAGATGAGGCAGAAGACAGGAAATCACCAGAAAGCACAAAACTTCCATTTTTTTCACCAAACTGCAGGGAAAGGCAGATGATAGCAAAATGAATTTCACCATACATTAGCTCTTAAACTAACTGAGGCATCTTCAAATTACAGGATCATTACTAATCAGTCAGATGATTAGACTGTGTAAGAAGCTCTATATCTCTCAGTTCCAGAGACTCCAAACCCAAGGATTCACAAGCTCCTACCTGAATACTCCAGGTGTCTGTGTTTACATTTAGGTGAACTGTGTAGCCACATTAAGATACAGCATGTATTCTATTTCCCAAACGCTTACTATACTCTTTCAAAATAACTGTCATACAGTTGATTGTGTTTCAAATGATGAACAAACACTGTCTAGGGACATATACATGAAAGAAATCAGATTTGTGGTCTGACTCTTCAACTCTCTCTATGCTTACATAGCCACAAGTGAGTGAGTTACTACAGCTCAGAAGGTTACTGCTGCTGGATGAGAAGCTAGACACGAGGAGACAGTGTGTACTTGCAGCTCAGAAGGCCAGTGGCATCCTGGGCTGCATCAAAAGATGTGTGGCCAGCAGATCCAGAGAGGTGATTTTGCCATTTTGCTCTGCTCTGGTGAGAACACACCTGGAGTCCTGTGTCCAGGTCTGGAGCCCTCAATATAGGAAGGACATGGACCTGATGGAGCAGGTCCAGAGGAGGGCCATGAAAATAATCAGGGAGTTAGAGCACCTCTGCTACAAGGACAGGCTGAGGGAGCTGGGATTGTTCAGCCTGGAGAAGAGGAGGGTCTGGGGAGACCTAATAGCAGCCTTCCAGTACCTGAAGGGGACCTATAAGAAGGATGGAGAAAGACTGTTTACGAAAGCCTGTGGTGACAGGATGAGGGGCAATGGCTTCAAAGTAGAGAAGAGCAGATTTAGATTGGATATTAGGAACAGGTTCTTTACTATTAGGGTGGTGGAGCACTGGAACAGGTTGCCCAGAGAGGTGGTTGAGGCCCCATCCCTGAAGATATTCAAAGTGGGGATTTACAGGGCTCTGAATAACCTGATCTAGTTGCGGATGCCCCTGCTTACTGCAGAGGTGGTTGGACTAGATGACCTTTGGAGGTCCCTTCCCACCCAGACCATTCTATGATTCTATGGTCACAGCTCTCCAGTCAACTTTAGGATCAAAATCACAGAATCACAGAATCACAAAATTAACCAGGTTGGAAAAGACCTTCAAGATCATCAAGTCCAACCTTTCACCCAACACTATCTAATCAGCTAAACCATGGCACTGAAGTGCCTCATCCAGTCTTATTTTAAACACTTCCAGGGATGGTGACTCCACCACTGCCCTGGGCAGCCCGTTCCAATGGGCAATCTCTCTGTGAAGAATTTCTTCCTAACACCCAGACTAAACCTCCCCTGGTGCAGCTTGAGACTGTCCTCTCCTTCTGTCACTGATTGCCTGGGAGAAGAGACCAACCCCCACCTGTCCATAGCCTCTCTTCAGGCAGTTGTAGATGGCAACTGCCATCCCCTGAGCCTCCTCTTCTCCAGGCTAAACAGCTCCAGCTCCCTCAGCCACTCCTCATAGGGTTTGTGCTTCAGACCCCTCACCAGCTTGGTTGCCCTTCTCTGGACACCTTCAAGCAACTCAACATCTTTCTGAAACTGAAGGGCCCAGAACTGGACACAGTCCTCAAGGTGTGGCCTTACCAGAGCTGAGTACAGGGCAGAATGACTTCCCTGCTCCTGCTGGCCACACTCTTCCTGATGCAGGCCAGGATGCCATTGTCAGGCAGCCTCTGACCTCCACATCTCCCACCAGCCCTTCTGAGTTAGTTCCTTAAGTAATCTTAAGCCCACACTCTGGAAGTCCAGAGTGGAGGTTTCGTGGATGCCCCTCTTAGTTTGACTACATATTGAAAACTCAATTGTCTCGTGGTCACTGCACCCCAGGCAGCCTCCGACCACCACCCACCACATCTCCCACCAGCCCTTCTCTATTTGTGAGAAGGTGGTCAAGCAAAGCCTTACCCTGGTAGGCTCACAGAGCAGCTGTGATAAGAATCTATGCTCCATACACTCTAGACTGCCTCCTCTCTGCTGTGTTAAGTTCCCAGCAGATATCTGGCAGGTTAAAGTCACTCATAAGTACAAGGTCTGGTGATCCTGAGACAGCTTCTTACAGAATAACTCATCAACCTCTTCATCCTGGTTGCGTGGTCTATAACAGACTCCCAGATGATTGTCAGCCTTGTTGGCTCACCCACAGGCACTCCATCCAACCATCCTTAATCTCTGGTGCAATGGTGTCTAGAGCCTCCCTAAGGCACAGGGCCACCCCTCCACCCCTTCTCCCTCGCATGTCTCTCTTGAGGGGCTTGTAGCCATCAATTACTGCACTCCAGTCATGTGAGTCATCCCACCATGTTTCTGTGATGGCTGCTACATCACAGTTTTCCTGCTGTACCAAGGCTTCCAGCTCCTCTTGTTTGTTACTCATACTGCATGCATTAGTGCACATGCACTTCAGCTGGGCTGCTGGTTTCACCCCTTACTCCCATTTACCACTCTCAGACTGCTGTCTGGAGAGACTGGTTTCTACCCTTTCCCCCTTCAAATCTAGTTTAAAGCCCTGTCAATGAGCTCTGCCAACTCCCTTCCTGAAACCTTTTCCCCCTGTGGGATAGGCTATTCTCATGTGCTAGGATCTTTCTCCCCCTTTGTGACAGATGTATTCCATCTGTTGCTAGTGGACCTGGTGCCATAGAAAGTTCCCCAAGATCAAAACCCTCAAAATTCTGTTGGTGACACCAGCCTCTGAGCCACTTGTTAATTATTCCTGTTTTCCTGTTCCTTTCAGTATTCCTTCCTGCAACTAAGGGTATTGCTGAAAAAATTACCTGTGCCCCTGATCCCTCAACCAGTTTTCCCAGTGCCTTGAAGTCCCTTATGATTGTTCTTGGACTTCTGGGTTCGGCCTCATTGCTCCCCACCTGCGTAAGTGTCAAGGGATAGTAATCAGAGGACTGTACCAGACTAGGCAGTCTGCTGGTAACATCTCTGACCTGGGCCCCAGGGAGGCAGGAGACTTCCCCTCAGAGGACAATGACCAATAACAATTACCCTCTTTCTCATGAAAGCCAAATCTGACTACTCAAGGCAAATTCCATATCTGATGAAGGTTGCACTGCCCTTAAGAATATCTATCTGGACAGGACCTTTAATATCACCTAAGAAAAAAAAACAATGTAGATTAAATCCCTCAAACTGAAATAAATGCTTTAAAATAAATGAATTTGAAGGCTACCATAGATCCAAAGTAGTGGAATAAATACCTGGAATAAAATTGTGCTAAGAACAAAATCTTTAGATATTTAAATACACCAAATCCTCTTAAAAATAAAATACATTTAGATCAATATTCCTAGAAGACAGCTTATGACAGGTCTTAGGAGAAGCTATTGAATGGGTAAGAAAAGACACAAACCAAATCCTAGTAAATTCCTTCAGTGACAATGTCCCGAATGCATGCATAGTAGTTTCAGTATTCATGTGATTGCTATAGTCTCATTTTCATCACCAGTCCAAAGACAGAGATATAATCTCTTTCCGTTTATTTCCAAGACTATGAATGCTGTCCATCTGCCTGTAAAATATCTCAGTATTGATCATAGAAAAAAAAAATGGTATTACACAATTTATCCTTTCCTTTATTGCATATCCTGATTTGAATCCTTAATAATGATTCATGTGACTGATTTTTTTTTCATATAATGTCATTAAGATCTATGAAGTCAATCCAGAATGCATTAAAATCCAGATAAAACCTGTCATTAGGATCAATGAGCTTTGAATTAAGTTTTGTAGTAACTCATCAGACAAAGGCTGGGAGATGTTCTCTGAACCTTTATACATCTTTATGAAAGCAGGTTTTCAGGCTGCTCTGAATTTCTTCCAAAGAAGAAATGCCTTTAAATATAATTGAATGGAAACTATTCAGACTAATTTCTCACTCCACTAGCCCCATCAGAAAGATGTGACATTTCCTGGAGAATAACAAAGGAATACGTGGATCTGAAACCAGCAACTTTCTTGTTTGTGTGAGATGGTGGTAGCTGGTGTCTTCTATTTCAGTAAAATATTTAGAGACAAAGAAACTGTCACATCTGATATACATTCTGAGCCTTTCACAGGGACATTTTCTTCTGAATGCATCTCAGGGCTACATAGTCTGAAATACTAAGACAGGGGAGACATAACCCTGAAAACACAATAATTGCATAGTCAAAGATCCACTGGCCATCCCCAGGCCTCTATCTTACCATGGGGGATACCTTTAGAGGATGTATGTCTATACTACACAGGTGATACACATAACTCATTAGCACCAGATCGTTAGCTCCATTACTTCTGGTGAACTGCTGGACCTCTGCAATGATGTTATCTGCTGAGAAAGGAAAGGAAAATTAGTTTATTTCTGTAGAGGAGGCTGTGGGAACACTGGGGGAAATCCAACAAAGACACAAGAGAGATTGTGCAGTACAGATCTAGCACCACACATGTCTTTATTCAGGCTATTCACATAGGGATTTAAGAGGCTTTTATTTAACACACAGGCTGTATGTGGTGAAGTGCAGGGCCTACAGAGACATTCAAATCTCCCCTTTTTTCTCTTCTTCTGAAGAAATAACAAATTCATGGAGTAAGACAGAACAATAATTTTATTTTCCCCCTCATGTTAAAAAGTTTGAATTGTTCAGCTATTTAAAAAAGAAAGGTGTAGAGGATTGTTACCTGCATTTTAAACTGCTGTTTTAAACCTCTGTTGAAATGGGTTTGAACTGGCTTTCCAGAGATAATTGACTTACCAACTTTCCAATTCAGAAAGCAAGTTTTAAAATTTTTCTTTTGAAAAAATAGCCCTGATAATTACACATATTCATGGCAAGAGTTTGCTCTTCCCTATAGTCTACATATGTGTCCAATTATTTCACTTAATTAACTGATACAGCATAACAACTTCAATGCTTATCATCGGTGTGTTCTCTCCTCTTGTAAAGGTCAAGATTAACTGGGACAGATATTGGAAAAATTATCCTCTGCAACAATTTTTAGCCCATCTGGCATCTGTGCACCAGAAACGTTTTAATTATTTTAAAGACTTCTTTCTTAATTTGAAAACTAAAATAAATTTGATCTGTGAATCTGCAAGTTACTTGCACAGGTAAGGAAAAACTAACAATTAAACCCTTCCCTTTAAAGAGGAACTGTTATTTCACTGCAACAACTGTACTTCAAAAAAAATTTGATTGCTTTCTTCTTACACTCATATTTCATAGAAAATGGTGCATTGCAGACCTGTCCCACTGCACAATAGCAGTGATCAAGTACTATATATAAGCATCAAATCCTAAAATCATAAGACCCTTAACTGAATAGTAAATAATAAAAATAAGAACAGGGCCCAATGGAGCCCTTTCTTCAAAATGTGTAAAGGGTTCTTCTAAACAAAGAGGTAGCTCAAGAACTTCAGATGCAATCTCAAAAACATTTCTAATCTTTTTGATCAAACACCATTGGTTTTGATACAGTAGGAGTTCAGAAAAGTGTATTTTCTCTTCCTAGACCTGTCTCTGCCAAAACAGCTGTCAAGACAGCAGCAGAATCCTGGGAACCAGGACTGTGAAGCCCTTATCACATGAAAACATGAGGCTGGATGTAAAGTCCAGTTATCTTTCTGTGTTGTTTTGGTTAACTTTAAACTTTTTCCCATACTGATTTGAAACGTCTTCTCATGATCTAACAGGTCCATAGCAGACTTCTAATCTCCCTCTGGGATAGTCCATAACATCTGCAGATATCCCCATGGAAGTAAGTGAAATGATTTAGTTTGACTAAGGAGATCCAGGGATATATAAAGAGACTGGGATGATTTATTTTCAAGTTCCTAAATGGTTATAGAGCTACAGTGCTTTCTATGAGTTCTACTTTTAATATGCTTCACATGAATGTCTTAACTCCTGTGATAGTAGTTCATTCCCAGTTAATTTTTTTGTTTTCATTAGACACTCCCAGCTAGTGATGTTTTCCCATACTTGATAAATTAGGAGGATATCTGGATTTGTTGAATGCAGTTGGTTCATTGCTTTGTGTTCACAGAAGAATACGAAGGGACCATCAAGGTCATCTTTTTCAACCCCCCTGCAGTGCTGCAGTGAGCAGGGACATCTCCAACTAGACCAGGCTATCCAGGGCACCATCAAGTCTGATCCTGACTATCTCCAAGGATGGGGCCTCCACCACATCTCTGGGCAACCTGTTCCAGTGTTCTTTATTCACAATCAAAATCCGGTGAACCTCAAAATGTTAAACTTGTATTTGGATGCAGCAAGAAACTGCAATTTCAGTGAAAATTGTGAAGACTGTGCAGTTGACTTAGGTCTATGAGGCTTCCTGTTTGTGAATTTTACATGCTTGCCAAATTTGTTTAAAAGGCTGCTGTGCTTGCCTGCTTATTAAATGGCTATTTTATCACTGGTAAAAAGGTGACATTAAGTGGGTTAAATTCTTAGATATAATCAAAAGAAGGAATAAAATACACTCAAGAGAAAAGGAACACCTAATGGGATATGGCTGCAAGTTTAAACCTGGGCTTTCAGGTCATGTGTTTGAAATTAAAATTATATATGTTCCTAAAATTATAACTATCTTGTGATTAGCTTCTGCTGAACTCTTTCAAATTGCCTCTAAAAGAAGGAAGATTTTTTTATAGTGGTATGTTTTGTGCTGAAGTTTCCCCAGAAGCATTTGCAATGGGAATACTTGAAAAATCAGATGATATATCAAAAGCAATTTGCTTTATTCTTTTGGTGGTGGAACCAGAAATCTGTGCTACCTCCTTGGTCAGTCTGGGATCCTTTCCACCCGAGGCCTTGCCAGTAAAAACATACAGTGCTACGGCAGAGAGTGGGATGTGAAACTTTAGGTATGAAATATGTATTCCTTGTTCTTCTTGATTTAAAGAACGTGGGAGGGGGAAAGCTCCAATCAGATGACCCAAACCACTTTTACTAACTTGGCAGCCAGCTGTATTAGCTGCAGTCATTTGTGAAGTCAAGCTTTCAGAAGAGCTAATATATGCAGTGTAAGGAACTGAAGTGATTTGACTGGCTGAATATCATGCAGAAATATAATTCAAATATAAATGATATATAGGCTTTTAATTCTTCAGCTACATTTTTTTTATATGGTGTGTAACAGTACATCACCTGGATAGAGTCTGCATGAACTTAGGGGTTATAATCAATAATTCTTTCACAACTAATAGAAATATTCCAATCCGTGCTGCTTGATCTCATTCTCAGCTGACTGCATTGGTTTCTCTTGGCATCTCAAAAAACCTAAACATGGAACAAACTGTTGTGTACTGGTATCTCTACTGGTGCACATAGATTTGTTAACGACAGGACATAATGAAGAATTTTGAGAAATGATTGCATAACCGTGAGTGACTTAGATGATTGTCATAGACTGAATTGAACCTGCTGCTGTTATTCATACCATGCTGCAGTCATGCCAGCTTCAAAACTGAAAGTGCTAACTGGAGAAAAATATTATGGAGCTTGAAGTTCAGGCTGCAACACAGCTTCTGGGTTCCAGGTTCCTGGGTGTGGTCTCTTTTCTGCAGGCATGGTAGTGGAAAGAGTGGGAGTTGGGTAGCTGCTGGGTTTGGCTTTCTGTGTTATGCTGGGGTTTTCCCCTGTATTTCACTCTGTTTCTTCTGCAAATAGACTAAGATAAGGTAATCATGCATTGTATTATTATTAGATTATTAGACCTGCATTGTATTATAGATTATTGATTAATTAGATTACTCGCTAAGTTAATTACACATTATGCTCATGATATCACATATTAAACTCTTATTCTTTATCTCAACCCTGAGTTTTGTGTGTTACTCTTCCCCTCACTCTTGTGTTGGGAGAGCAGTCAGGTTAGCCCTTGCGCTGAACCATTACAATGATACAGGAAACTATATTGAATAGGTGGAGGACACAGCAATAAATCAGCATGAGCCTAAAAGGAACTTCAGCAAAAGAATAATTAGTATTCTCAGTTGGATTCTCAGTGTGACACAAGTTTCTGATATTGTTCCCTGTAGCACCAACTGTATTGTCAGGGTGCTCAGGTTGTGAGTTGTTATGGATATTGATGTTCAGTGAGTGACTTGAAGGCTCTTAACTTAGTTTTTACCTCATTAGTCACCTCAGAGTCACCACTCCTAGTAGAAACACAGACATACCTGTCTTCTCTCATTCCAAGAACACCTGTGAAAGGGAAAACAACAAAACACCCTGAAGATATTAACATATTTAATATGGATATTTCAAAGGAAAAAGTAAAAATATAAAGAGAAGAAGCAACTGTGTTTATTTGGTCCTTGCCATATCTCATTACACACTACAATGGAATAGATTGTGTGCTCTGTATCTCACAAAGTATCTCCAGTGAATGAAAACTAGCACCCTTCATAGAGCCAAGCATGTGCAAATAAGCATAGGAAAACAAAGAAGGCTCTCAGGGTCCTGAATGATGACTTTGATGTGTTTTGAATTTTGAAAGAAGTGTTTGTCCAGAGAAAGATGAAGGCTGGACAGACGTAGTGCAGCTGTGAATTTCCAGGGAGGTTTGATGCTTTGCAGTTGTACGCTGGAGAGGAGAACAAGGTGGTGCCACAGAGATCGAGATTAAAAGCTTTAGAGCTGTTTAGTTTGGCTGGGATTCATTGCCAACATGAATGAATGCTGCTATTTATTTTAACAGCTTTAGCTATGCTGTGTTTATGGCTGTAACATTTCACTAACATTATTTCCTCCCTTTCCTTCAACTCTCTTCCCATCCTCCTCTTTTACCTACTTCAGTTCTCTTTAACAGCTCACAGCTTTTCCCCCTCATTTATTCTTGTTTCCCAGGTGTTATCTTTGCCATTTTCTGTCGCAGTACAATCTCTAAGTCCGTAAAGTGATCTCACATATGAGGTCAAATTAATAGCAGCCAGTGTAAAAAGTGTTCAAGTCAGGAGTTAGTGAATGAAACCCATTCTCAGCTCATAAATAAAGTATTATAACTTTTTTTTTAATTTATTTTTTTCCCCCATATTTTAGTGTGATACTATTTAAAAGTCACTTGGGAAACAAATTCAGCACAGGTGGTAATACCCTCCTGATGCGTCCTCAGTGATAGAAACCACTGGAGTAAATTTACACTTTATTATGTGTTCACAATGTTATCAAAATCAATGCAATTCCATCCATGATTGTAAAAAGTGGATTGGGTTACCAAGAAGCCAACTCCTTTTAGAGTATGGATTAATGTTCAGGTCTTAAAGTTTTACACCTTAAAGATGAATAGTTAGAGACTGGGAATAGATATGGTAGCAGTTGATTTTGGTGACCACATGCAATCTGCTTGACACCAAACAGCAAATGCAGAGAAAATCATCAAAGATGAAATGAAAGCCAATAATTAACAAAACTCTTGGACAGGAATACATTCTCATAAACTTGTCATTGCACGCCTGTGTACAACGTTATTTTAAGGACATTTTAGCCATGGAAACTTGATTAAGAATAGAATAACAATATTCTCATATCAGATATTACTTTTGCCTATGCAATTATATTTTGGCAAAACTTACTTCTTGTTTTCTAATGTCACAATATCAGGGACTTACCTTATCTAAACAACTTGCGCAAGGTTATAACCTATACAGTAAGTTTGTTATGCAGCAATTCAACAAAGGAAATAAATTTGAATTAGATGAAATTTCAAAGTTGTTTAATTGTACACAAAAAAAAAAAAAAACTTGAAATCAACAAAGGTTATTTAATTTTTAACTTGTTAATAATTTTGATTCTCCCTTGCCTGTGATGGTATAGTGCCTTACATCAATTAATGGATTTATCTGTCATTGGAAAATTATTCCTAAGTTCCTTGATAATATTCTTAATTTCAGTGATAATTTCAACAACAACGAGGGTGCTAACAATATAATACATTGCTGGTGTTAATTTTATATACATAGCACTGACAGTATAATGTCAAAGGATTGATAGACATATGGCTTAACCATGGTGGTACTAACAGACAAGGCCTGTCTCTTTTCTTGCTTGCACTGTTCTGCTGCTCTCACCCCACATGGCACAACTCTTTCCTATTCTAATCTTCACTTTCTCATACCAGAACTTTTCCATTTCTGGGGCATACAAAGTTATAAAGTCCCTATATCCCTATTGAAAACATACACAGTATGGTAGCATTAAGTATTATATAGGGTACAGCCCTGCATGGTATGTTTTAACATAACTTTGGGGACAACTTCCATCTGCTAATGCCCATTGAACACTAGGGATTTATCATTATCATTACAGAGTTTTAAGTAACTGGTTTACTAAATTCAAGTTACATACAGTAGTTAATTTCTGCACACCACTCCCCTCCCCCCCAAAGTTTATTCAGTTTGTGGTTTCTTGTCCTACTTGTCTGAAAAGGTCAGGCTTTCTAGGGATTTAATTGTTTGAGTGAAATGGAAGAAGCCTAATCTTGCTCCTAATTCCCATCTGAATCTTACTGTATTTGTTGCTCTCCCTTGGGATAGAAGTCCATTCAGAGAAGGGACAGAGTTTGCTTAGGGAGATGTACACCATCCCTTTTCATTAGCTCTTTCAAAATAGTTCTAGTGAAATCAGATGTATTTAGCTGTAATATGCACAAGAGCCAAAATTTCAAGAACAGCAGGTCTTGCCTCAGAGCTCTCAGTGCTTTAATCCCATTTCTACAGATCTGTGACTGGATCAGAGGCTTCAGGGAGCCTCCTCTCCTACTTGTTCTCTGCTCTGTCAGGGAATCAAATTTCCCTGAGCTGCTTTTGAATTACTATTATTATGAACTTTTGCACTTAGTGACTACGATCATTGCAACACAGTCATCGTCTGCTGCAGTTAATTATTCAAACTAAATTTGCACAACTGTACTGGGTTATACAGCTTGGCTTCAGGCAGGTTGGTGGAGAACTGCTGTAGATGGAAAATACATTTGCTCTAAACAGGTTCTCTTAATATGAAATTGAAGAGTCTCTTGCCTCATGATACAATAAGTTAAGGAAAAATATCAGAATTCAATGTCATTTTTTCCCCCTGTATAATGCATGGCCTGTCAGCCCCTACTGTGTGGATTTTACTGTTGTTTTCTTTTGCAGGATTGTCACCCACATGACTCAGAATGCAGCCCAGGAGAAAAAAGAACAAAGTTTCTATAGATTCTTACAGAATTTGTCTAGAAAATTAGTTTCCCAAAGGTGATTATTAAACTAACTCATCCTGGGTGACCTTTGGACAATGCTGGAAAACTTCTTTTTCTGTTAATCTTATGCACCATAAAAAAACCCAACAATGTTCATAATATGAAGGAACTGGTGCAAGTTTCCTTAACTTTAGAGGAAGGTAAGGTTTTACCTTCCTTCAGAACAGGACCAAAACACAAAAAAAAAAAAACAACCCAGAACAAAACAAGAAAAGGCAAAATGAGAGCACCCAAAAAGTAATTATTTCAGTTAAGTCTTAAGGCTCCATGAGCCCAAAAGCTCTTACTATTTAAAAATAGTTTCAGCAATCACCTTTAAAACATAATCCTAAAACTAAATCTATTCCAAGTAACAAAGGCATACAATTGACTGGGTTTCAGAAAGTCCCACTACATGTATGTAGTTCACATTAATTGAAGGATAAAATATCTTTTATAGAGATAATGTTGTTACAGGGCTCCATTTGAGTAGGTTGGGTTTTGGTTTTGGTTTGTTTTTGGTTTTTTTTTAATATGGGAAAATGTGTTTCATATTTTATAAATTTATAAATAAGTTACATTCTGCTGACCAAGAGGTCTTCATGTTACTAATTGTTCCCTCCAAAATAAATTGAGTGCACCCTCAGTAAGTTTGTACATGACACCAGGCTGAGTGGCTGTGTTGATCTGCTAGAGGGTAGGGAAGCTTTACAACAGGATCTGGGCAGGTTAGACCAATGAGGAAAGGCTAACTGTATGAAACTCAACAAGGCCAAGTGCCAGGTCCTTCACAACAACCCCATGGTGAGCTACAGACTTGGGGGTGTGCAGTTTGAAGGCTGCACCTTGGAGAGGGACCTGGGGGTAATTGTTGACAGTAGAGTAAATATGAATAAGCAGTGTGCCCAGGTGGCCAAGAAACCCAATGGCATCCTGGCTTGTATTAGAAACAGGAGGTGATCATCCCCCTGTACTCAGCACTGACGAGGCCACACCTCACCAGTATTGTGTTCAGTTCTGGGCCCCTCACTACAAGGGAGGCTGGAGCATGTCCAGAGAAGGGCAGTGAGGCTGGTGAAGGGCCTGGAGTACATGGCCTGTGAGGAGCGTCTGAGGGAGCTGGGGTTGTTCAGTCTGGAGAAGAGGAGGCTGAGAGGAGACTTCATTGCTCTCTAAAACTCCCTGAAGGGAGGTTGGAGCAAGGAGAGGGCAACCTCTTCTCCTTGGTGTCAAGTGACAGGACTAGAGGAAATGGTTTCAAGCTGTGCCAGGGGAGGTTCAGGCTGGATGCTAGGAAACACTTCTTCACAGAGAGAATTATCAAACATATGAATGGTCTGCCCTGGACAGTGGTGGAGTCACCATCCCAGGAGGTGTTTAAGCAGCACATGGACCTGGTGCTTACAGGCATGGTTTAGTGTTGACCCTTGAGTGCTACGTTAAGGTTTGGACTGGATGACCTTTGAGGTCTCTTCCAACCAGATATATTCTGTGATTCTATGAAAGCAAAATAATTTTTAAAGACACATTTTTATTTAACTGCTCGGTGTTGGACTAGAAATTTGTGACTGCCTGTCATAATGTGACCTTTGATGGTGAGGAGATGATTGTTGGGCACATCGTGTTCTTGAAGACAGTTTTCAGCTGCCAGCCCTATAAACCAACAGCTTTTACCAGATGTTTAACTGAACCATTACTCCTGATAAATGGTGCTGGTGTTTTATAATTTCTGAATGAGGTATCCTCTCTGTTCTCATGTTCGTAGTGGTTTTGCTTATATGCTAAATTTTTGAAGAAGGTTTGATCTGTGATTTGAAGTACTTGATGTCTTCCTAAGTAACTGGATGATTTTTGAGGCTTGAGGTCTGGAGAGCAAACCATTTTCATGAAATGTGATGTTTTCCAAGCACTACTGGAAACTGAAGTGTTGACATTTTCAGGAGCAAGCAAGGTAAGTGAAGTTGGTGAGATGGTATGCTGGAGGGAAAGTGGATAGGGAGGAAGAAAAGGCATCAAAACTGTGCTCCTGGAATATTGCTCTTAATTTGTTTGAGATTGTTGGCAGGTCTAAAGTGCGAATACTTCATGAATGCTGTTAAATGCAGGCTTGCTTGGCACTTGGAATTATGTAAGGGTAAAAATAAGAGACATGTACTTCATGTCAGCCTTCACTCTGGTTTCCCTACAACAAAACACTTGCAAGGGAAGTGCTTGTGAGTTTTGCTGAGGGTTGTTTTGTTTTCTTCCATAAGTCTTTATGTTTACTTTTATTTCAGAATTGTTAGTGGTGTTTGGTATTTTTTGCAGCTGAACAAGTCAAAAAAGAACTCTCCACTGAGCTGTAGTCATTTCTTCCAGGTCAGAAAAGATCCTTGAAGAGTGTTTTCGTCTTTGCCAAGGACAACTAGAAATCAGCACAACTGTGTTGTGTGTAATGCACAGACAGGAACAAACTCAGACTACCCTCATCATCAACTTTAAAGGAAAGAAAGATCTTGTTTACTGACAGGAGTGGCTGGCAGGGTAGAGTCAGTGAATTATCACTTCTTTCAGGCCTTATCTTTCTGCCTGCACTCTGTCAAACTTCTGCTAAATGGAACAAGAGTCATGCCACTGTAACACCCTTTTTAAATCTGAAAATTTGACACCAAATAGACAAATAGGCTTCAGCATGAACTGTGCTGTCTTCCTCAAGATGTGAGCTCAGCATGTAACAGTAATCATCTTACACTCTCAAGCTCTTGTAAAATATCTAATGTTTTATTTATTTATTTATATTATTATTTCCCAACATCAGGGATATTAAATTCTAAAATGACTGTGCTAAAGTAAAATATGCAAGTTTTCCAAAAGAGTATTTATTTTCTCTGTTGTGCCACTTGTCTTTCCCAATAGATAGTGAATTGAACTGTGTTCAGTTCTGGGCTCCTCAATTCAAGAACAGGACAAAGCTAAGACAGGGTACACCAAAGGGCTATGAATATGACTAAAACATCTCTTTTATGAGGAAAATCTGAGAGATGTGGGGCTTTTTTAGCCTGGAGAAGAGAAGACTGAAGCAGGATCTTACCAAAGCTTAAAAACACTTAAATTGTGGGTGTCAGGAGGATGGGGCCAATCTTTTTTGAGTGGTACCCACTGACAGGGTAAGATGCACAAACATGAACACAGAAAGTTCCATCTAAACATGAAGAGGAGCCTCTTGACTTTGAAAGTGGTAAAGCACTGGAAGAGGTTCCCTGAGATGTGGTCTCTGGAGTTTCTCAAAAGCTGCCTGGATGCCATGCTGTGCAACCTGCTCTAGGTGAACCTGCTCTGGTGTGGGTGTTGATCTTCAGAGGTCCCTTCCAACCCCTATCATTTTGTGATTCTGTGGTACGTTGAGTCTTGGGACCCACCTTCATAGAGGTAAGTGAATGATCAGGGTTTATCTTGCAAGAAAGTTGGAGGGTCCAATATCATTGCAATACTTTCACTCACCTACTCAACAAAGGCGTGTTGTTGAACACTTTGACATACATGAAGGGTGAGAGGAATTCAGCTGATCAAATAGGAGACATCTCCTACATTTATATCAAGCATATGGCAATCTTCTCTTAACCAACATGGTCATATCTTCTCTTCAAACTGGTGTCAAAATTCAGCATCCATATGCCTTATCATTACAGAGAACTGGGTTTATGTAAGGTAATTTAGGTATTAATCCAATATTTTGACACAATTACTGTAATTTGTGAGAATGTTTTTATGATATGTTCATAAGATACTCATCCTCAGCAGCCTACCAGAGAAGCACTTCATAAGGTAGGAAAGCAATGTTAAAATAAACATAGAAATTTGTCTCGTGTTGTCAAAGGAGCCAGTTAATGTACTGTCATTAACAACACTGCAAAAAATTAGACTGCTTAAAACCCCAATGCTTCACTTTAATTAGCAAAATAGTTTGATGGGATATCCAGGTTTAAATTCATTTATGTGTCGTTTAGACTGGAGGTGGAAAAAAATAAAAGCTTTTATTTTTAATTAGGAACTTATGAGCTGTCTATAAATGTGACACTTAAAATAAGCATCATGGAAACATGTGATCCAAAACCAGTCAAAATTAATGAGTGTCTCACTAAAACCTTGGAGAGGAAGCCGGTTCTTTGCCTATGTCTTTTAAAAACAATTTGGCAGAAAGCATCAAGACAGTCAGAGAGATGAAAGATTTTTGTGCTGTTTATTAGACATACTGAAAACTGGGAGCAGCAGTGTTTAGGAGCTGATGCCCGTCTTTGCTCCTCACAGATCTCCAGATCATAAGAGCAGCAGTGTGCTTCAATCCTGTGTTGTAAAGCAGTAAGCATTATGAAGACTGGCAGGAAGATACAGCGGAAATGATGATGAAACAGAAATGTACATTATAAGAGAAAAAAACATAAAAATTGAAACAGGCAGTAGGCACAACATGAAATCCTGACATATCTAGGTGTCTGCTGTTGGGAAGGAAAGATACTGTAAAGTTATTCTCTGAGAGCAGAGGCAGTGGAGAGACTATTGTCAATGAGTTCATATAAATGGTTTCCTTCTAGCAGGGAGCTAAATTATAAATATTCCTAGGCTTATAAAGCTGTTGAAAGAAACAAAACAAAAACGATGCAGTTATGGGCTCTTCACAATGAGCACTCAAATTATTCAAAACAAGGAAAGCAAAAATTATGCAAAGAAAATATCTGAGCACATATTAAGGACTTCAGGGCTAGGTTAGATAGGCCTTTGAGCAACCTGATCTGGTGGAAGGTGTCCCTGCCCATGACAGGATGGTTGGAACTACATGGGCTGCAATGCCCCTTCCAGCCCAAACCATTCCATGACTCATTCTATGACTTTAACTTCATTTGCTCTACAAACAGAACACATGCATGTGAGATACATGATCATAAGCTATAAATGCTTTCAAGTTAATAATGAAAAAGGAGATTATTTACCATCTCTATTAACAGACAGGCCTTTTAGGTTGCAATGAAGAAAAACACTAGTGTTAAAGATTTAATATTAGCTTGAGATCAGGTTTCTGTCTGAGAGCATAGCCATTATTATTGACGGTGCACTCCTCTTCTGAAATTGCATTTATTGTAGCCCTGTAGCCCAGGAAATAGAGTGTTGCTTTCACTAGTAACAGCCCACAGGCACCTGCAAGGCTGCGGGACTGAGGTATGTCAGGTTTGATTTGTGTCATTTTGTCTTGGCCTGCCTGGAGCTTTGTTTTCACTTGCTTTAGCCATTACAGAGATTTTTCTAACGACCAGGTGTCTGTGGACAATTTGTCTGTTGCTTTTCTTTGCATAGTGTACAGGGTCTCTTCAAGGTGGAAGTCAAAGGCAGTTATTTTCTGAAGAATGAAATATTTACAGTTCTAGGGTAACGTAGAAATTTATGACTGTATGGTGTGCTGCAGAGGAGTACAGGCACAGCAGAACAGTTGAGACAGAGGATGTGGTGTGGAGAAGTGATGATGAGGGGACTGGATCGTCTCTGACAAAGAAAGATTAAGAGACCTTGGCTGTTTAGCTTGGACTGAGCAGACTCAGAGGGGACTTTATCAATGTTGATCAATAGCTAAAGGGTGGATGCCGTGAGGATGAGGCAGGGCTCTTTTCAGTGGTGCCCAGTGATAGGATAAGGGACAACAAGCACCAGGTGGGACACAGGAGGTTACATCTAAACATAAGAATAACTTCTTTGAGGATGTCAGAGCACTACAACAGGCTGCTCAGAGAAGTTGTGGAGATTTTTTCTCCAAAAACTTTCAAAATCCAACTGGATACTCTCCTGTGCAACATTCTCTGTGTGACCCTGTTTTAGCAGGGGGGTTGGATTAAATTCACAAATTGCAGCAGTTTGGAAGAGACATTCAGAAATCATCTTGTCCAACCTCCCTGCAGTCATACACCTCCAACTAGATCAGGCTGCCCAAAGCCACATCAGATATGATCCTGAATGTCTTCAGGGGTGGAGCCTCAATCACATTCCTGGGCAACATGTTTCAACTATTTGACCACTCTTATTATAAAGAACTTCTTCCTTATGTCCAACCCAAATCTAGCCTTCTCCAGTTTAAAATAATTTCCCCTTGTCCTATCACTATAAGCCCTTCTAAATAGTCCTTCCCCAGCCTTCTAATAGGACCCCTTCAGCTACTGAAGTGTAGCTGCTGTAAGGTCTCTCCAGAGCCTTCTCTTCTGTAGGCTGAACATCCCCAATTATTTCAGCCAGTCTTCACAGGAGAGGTATTCCAGCCCTCTGATCATCTTTTTAGCCCTCCTTTGGACTTGCTCCAGCAGGTCCATGTCTCTTTTGTGCTGGGGGTCTCAGAGCTGGACACAATACTCCAGGTGAGGTCTCACCAGAGTAAAGTGGCAGAATCACTGCTCACAATCTGCAGGCCATGCTTCTTTTGATGCATCTCAGGATGCCATTTACTTTCTGCAAGTGCACAGTGTTGACTCATCTCCAGCTTCTCATCCACCAGTGAACCCCAAGTCCTTTTTTGCAGGGATGTTGTCAATTTCCTTACCTCCCAGCCTGTGTTTATATTAAGGATTGCCCTGATCTAGGTGCAGGACCTTGCACTTTGCCTTATTGAACATCATCCTCAGGAGACTCTCCTCAGCCCACCACTGTCCAGGCCCCTCTGGATGGTACTCCATCCTTCAGTCTTATCAACCACACCACTCAGCTTGGTATCATCTGCAAACTTACTGAGGGTGCCTCCAATCTCACTGTCTTTGTCACTAATGAAGGTATTGAACAGCACAGGTCCCAGCGCAGACCTGTGAGGGACACAACTTGTCACTCATCTCCATCTGGATGTTGAGCCATTGACCACTACCCTTTGTACAAGACCATCCAACCAGTTCCTTATCCACTGAACAGTCCATTCATCATATCCATATCACTCCATCTTAGAGATGGGACACTGTGTCCAGTGGTGCTTTACAGTGGTCCAGATAAATGACATTTGTTGGTCTTCCCTTGTCCACTGATGTAGTTATACCATTGTAGAAAGCCACTAGGTTGGTGAGGTGGGACTTCCCATTCATGAAGCCATGCTGACTATATTGAATCACCTCTCTGTCCTCCACGTGCTGATCTCCAGAGGTCCCTTCTGACTTCTGCCATTCAGTGACGTAATGGTATGAGACTGGGCAATGGCTAGCATTGGAGACCCCGTGGCTACAAAAAGCCCATCCATGGTCTGTTAAAGAAATGCATCACAGGAAACAAAAGAAACCAGTTCTGGTGTAACAAGGAAAACAACCAACAGTATTTAATATACGTAAAACTCACCATATGCAAACCATTTGGGTACATCACAGGCTAACACAAGGATGAAGAAAGAGCAGAGTGTAAAAGCATATTTGAGAACACTCAAAACAGCTCCCCCAAGTTGAATCAAAAAATCAGAAAGGTGAAGAGGGAAAATAAAGCTTACCATATTGAAACAGTATTGTTATTTTTTTTGTAACTGAGATTTCTTTTGGTAATAATATTCTTAATTTATTTTCCTTTTTTTTTTCCCTGTAATAATTTCGTCCAGGCTAATCATGATATTTTAGATTTAATACTACAATAGTGAAGGCTTCAATTATAAAAGTAACAAATTCTTGGCTTTATGTCTTTGTTGTGTTCTCTTTTTGCCCATAACAAGCATTACGAGAACAGGTTGCAGGGTAAAACAGACATTTATT
Organism: Indicator indicator; assembly: GCF_027791375.1. Classification (NCBI taxonomy): domain Eukaryota; kingdom Metazoa; phylum Chordata; class Aves; order Piciformes; family Indicatoridae; genus Indicator; species Indicator indicator. The sequence continues at coordinate 3,841,130 of NC_072053.1, read as the reverse complement.
TGTCTTAATTCTTAATTGTCTTAATCAGGACATCCAATATAATGATCATTGTATAAGAAAAAAGGAGCTCTTCAATTACTCCCAAATAATAAGTTGCATTATTTCAATTGAATATCAGCAATTAGGGTAAAACAGTGAGCCAAGGATGTATTCAACATCTCATCTGGACTTAGAAATTAGTTAGGTAAGACACTACAGGCAGTGTTGCAAGGAATCAGTTTGATCAGTGCTATAAAATGCACAGGGAAACTTATTCAGGAGCAGGGACTCCCAGCTGGGATACATCAGTTTTCACTGGAGCTGTGCCAGGGTACACCAGCTGGGAGCTTGGGCTTGTAAGATGAAGGTGAGACCACGGCTCCATTACTCCTACATTCTGTGTTCAATCTCTGAGTCCTGGAATTTTCTGACAATTTCAATGTTGCTCTTTCCACATTTCTGTATAAAACCCAGAGTTGTTTACAAATCCTACAAATCCTGGGAGATGGCAGGAAGTTTGGGCAGTCAAGCAGTGGGTAGTCTGGGTGTAATCGTGAGTTAGTTGTAGATTTGCTGATTCAATCAATGCACTCTTTCTGCTCTGCTACCTGCTTCTCTAATTCAATTTCCTCAGCCCTAACCTTCTTGTAACCAGTACAGAGAACTCATTTGTCTTAGTGTGAGAAATCAAGGGCTTTTACATCTTGAGCTGATTGTGCAGAAGTAGACTCCACAGTGTGCACGTATGAGCAAAACAATCCACTGCTTCAAGTCCTTGCAGATGAGGATGCTGGCTCTCTCTCTGTGCAAAATCTGACAGGCACTGTTGGGAGGAGAGGTCTCAGCACCAGTTCCTGGTCCTGGGATCATCAGCCGCTGGATGAACAGAACCTGAATAGGATTTGTAGCCTGTCAACGCTACTGCTTTTGACAGCAGATTTCCACTGTTTGGCTATCAGTAGATATTACCATACTGGTGGGGTGCACATGCCTAGGATGTCTGGCCTCCAAAAGCCCTGTCAGATGAAATGCATATGAGTATCCTCCATCTGCTTCACGGAGAAAAGAAAATCAGTATGCTCAGGATGTGCTGGACATGCTGGGTAATCAATCTGAGGCAGAGTAGCCAGCTTTTTTCAAGGTGAATAAAAGCTGCCCAGGCTGTTGCATGTTGTGCAGACACCAGCCTCAGCACTACATCTTCCCCATCCAGTCTTTCAGGTGGAGCAATGCCTAATGTGTTGATCCCAGTGGCATTTAAGAAGGGAATTGATGAGTGCTGTCATGAGAGAAATACGCCATGTTTCATGCAGAAATAGAGCATTATCTGTCTGAAATTCTGTCATAATCAGGCACAGAGGTCTTTGCTTGTTTTGGATGTGCTTATAAATTAAGCAGGGGATCTGAGGATCTCAGTTTTATATTTTAGAACAAAAATCCCCCTTCCCACCTACATCTCAGATTAGATGGAGTTGTTAATTTAATACAATCTGTCAAACAGGACTACAGAAAGACCTCAGTAAGATGATCAGTACTGGAGACTGTGTTTGCACTCCCACTTTTCCCTAATAAAATTAGAGATCTGTTCTGGTGCTGTAGTTGACAACATCCATTACTGTATTAGCACCAAATTATGCTGCTCACTAAAAGCATCCTATCTCTCAAACTGCCTATGCCAGAGATACTCATAGTATTCTTAATTCATTTTCACACACTGTTTTTATCTGAAAGTCAATAACAAAGATGCAGTATGAAACATTTAGCACTTGATCATTAATGTGCTATCTTCTACATGACTGTGAAAACAAGATTAGGGGAGGTTGGGATGTTTACTTTAGACTTATTAATTTCAGCACTTGCCAGTGAGCAGCCTAAGCCTCTCAGGAAAAATTCTGCCCTGAAATAGCCAGGTGAGCCATGGTGGCTCATGTCATCAATTCTGTTTTGCAGAACAGAACTTCATTTGGTGTCACTTGTGTGGCCCTTCTCATTACATCAATGACTCTGGTGCGCTGCTCTCAGTACAAAACAAGAATACAGGAAAAGTTGCTGCCAGTCTGGAAGCAGATTCACAGAAGATTATTTATCTGCTCACAGCCCTTTATTGATTCTTTGGACCAAAGTCAGTCACCCACTGGTGCCACATGACTTTTTTTGGTCTCACAGTGACTAATGTCCGTTGTCCTGTTGCGTGATGCTCATCGTCACACACAGCCAGCTTCATCTATGTCTGTCTGAATCTCTTCTGATACCTCTGCTCTGCCTCAGCTCTACCTCAGCTCCTTCTGATAAACAGTTCACACATTGGGAAATGAGTGGGTAGGAAAAAAAACATCAGATTGAAGTTAGACCTGAGCAAGGATCTCTGGTGAACTGAGAAGGACTTTGCTTCACACAGTACTGCTTACCTCTCTCTCCTGGGAAGAAAAGTGATTCATCTTGAACACATGATTGCTACATTCCTGCTAGCTTTGAGAAGCAAGGGAGAAATTAGATTATGTCTTTCCAGATACTTTTATCTACATATGAGGTTAATTTTCCTATCCCAGTGAAATGTGGAAGCTGCCAGAGGAAAAAACAAATGAGCTCTGCGTCACTGTATCCAGTTTACAATGGCTTCAGAATGCAGGTTTTGATTTCTGATGGAAGCAGGCAGAATTTGGGATGATTACTTAGGATGAGCTCAAAGACACAGAGATCAGAAATTAAATTAATTTAGGTAATACATTTTGAATGAGACCCAGAGCTGAAAGGAGACCTTACAATGGATATTGGCATCCAAATTCAAATGGTGTCCAAAGGTTCCCTTTGTCAGTAACTACAAACCCTGCTAGCTGCTTATAAGAACACAATTCTTTCATTTTGAGTAGCAGTTCCCTACAGCCAAAGTTAGGCTTCCACATGTGCCACTTTCTGATTTGAGGAGCTAACTACCTACTATCCAAGGTAATCCAAGGCCACCAAAGCCTGGATGAGTCAATCAATGACTCAGCCTGGCAGAGATGCTCAAACCATGTGTAACTGTCTTGCTCCCATCTTAGCTAGATGGCTTTTACATTCCTGAACTGGCTGTGACCAAACTTCAAAAGGAAGCTAAGCCATGCACAAGCCATCTGGGAGTTTGGTGGTTAAGGCTAGCTCTTGTGAGGAGGCTTTCACTATCTCTAGCAAAGGAAGCCCCTAGCCCACAACTCCCAACTCCAAATGTTCTAAGCAATAGCAGCTGTATGAGTGCACACCAGCAGCAGTATGCCCATGGCCTACAGATACACTACAAAGAGAGGTACTCCAGTGTATTGAGGTACCTACTGCCAAAAGTGGTACATTATTCTGTATTATGGGCAGACATAACCTCTCTGCCCAGAGAGATTGTGGAGTCTCCTTCTCTGGAGACTTTCAAGACCCATTTGGATGTGTTCCTGTGCAACCTGTGCTATTTCTATAGTCCTGATCTGGCAGGGGACCTGGACTTTATGATCTTGGAAGGTCCCTTCCAACTCCAAACATCCTATGATCTTATGATCCTATGATAACAACCATGAAGTCAGTGGCTGTCAGGAGTTCACATTCCTATACTTCGTGCTTTCTACTGGCTGCCCACAGCAGTGTCCATCTACGTACATTGGCGTGGATGTATGTTGCTTATTCAGTCACTAAGAATTACCCCTCCTACAGCCTCAAGATTTCCCATGCAGTCCATCTTAGAATCATAGAATCACAGAATCAGTCAGGGTTGGAAGGGACCACAAGGATCACCTAGTTCCAACCCCCCTGCCATGGGCAGGGACACCTCACACTACATCAGGCTGGCCAGAGCCTCATCCAGCCTGGCTGCAAACATCTTCAGGGATGGGGCCTCAACCACCTCCCTAGACAACCCATTCCAGGCTCTCACCACTCTCATGGGGAAGAACTTCTTCCTCACTTCCAGCCTGAATCTCCCCACTTCCAGCTTTATTCCATTCCCCCTAGTCCTGTCACTCCCTGATAGCCTAAAAAGTCCCTCCCCAGCTTTCTTGTAGGCTCCCTCCAGATATTGAAAGGCCAGATATCTTCATGCCTAGCTGTTTCATGGAATTCTCCTCCTGGGTTGGGTACTAGGGGTCTTTTGGTACTGTGAAACCTAAGTGAAGGTGCCCCCTATGCCTATTTCACTTAAATGCATAGATTCCTCCTTAAAAATCATGTCCTTAGGACTTCCAGGGTTCAGCATAGGGTGGCATGAAAAGTAAAAATCTCAGTCTTTTTTCCTGTAGGCTTTGTCCCTTCTATACTAGCATGACATTTTTCTATCAGCTTTCTCCTTTAGTTCAGCAAGCTCTTTCTCTCACTTCTAATCGGTCTTGTCTTTTTGGCTTATATTTTGGCTAGAGGTTAAGACAACTCTTTTGTCTGATGTTGATCAGCCATCAGGGAATGCTTATAGCAGCGGCTAGCCAGCCTCTACTTTACCTCCCAAGAAACAAAACAAGAAATTCTCCAGCCAGCTTCCCACAGCCTGGAGGGCCTGGGATTTACAGCTTGTTTGAACTCTCCCAGATGGTAACACACCAGGCTGCTGCAACACCACACTTGGTGGCTAATCCAAAGACACTTCCTCATATTTGATTTATTTGTTCTCTCAATTTCAACAAGATTTTGTGTTTTTGTCTCTCTCTGCTCTCTGGCAATCTCCAACCAGTTTCAAAGACTGGACAATTTATGCTGTATGCCATTCTTGTCCACCTGGCAAAACTCAGAATACATGAAAAAAAAAAAAAGAACACAACAAAAACCACCCCCATATCATAAAATGGATTAGATCTGTTTGGTGTTTCATGCTGACTAGCAATTAATTACCTCACAAAATTTAACCAGATCAAATGAACACCTTCTTAAAGCTCTCCACGTTATTTTTATCTATGTTATTTTTAGCTTAGGAGGAAGAAGGAGCAGGATAACATGTGCAGAAAGCTTGCTGAAGGGAGGCAAGCTACCAGGTGTGCTCTGTGGACTGATGGTTCCTTGAATAGTAAATTGATTGTCTACAGGTAAAAGAATATATATCTCTGGGCCTGGGAATGTGACTTTGCATTCCTTGCTTTTGTGGGTTTTACTTAGTTGTGATGTATGCAGTAATCATAATAAATTTGAAAAAAAATAATGATTTATGTTTAATTGCATGAAATGTGCTGTTCAGAAATAACACAGTTTGGGAAGCACTTTTTACTTACAGGATCATTCTGGCATTTCAAACAGAGGAGTCAGTGTTTGTGTGTGTAAATAAGTATTTATACAAAAATAATTATGCAGCCCTTTCCTGCACAGTTCCTGATAATTCCTTCAGTTTTAATGCATTAGCAAAACAAATGAGGAATTGACTATCAAAAGGTGAAAGGATAAATGGCAACCCTTTCAACTCTATGAGGCACCAGGAAGCCCCATCATCTGCACAGTTTAGTTTTGCTTTGGGAGGCTGTTGAAGACCTTGTTAGGTTGATACCAGCCTTATCACAAGGAACCAGGATAATAGCTTGAAACAACAGAAGCAAAGCCAGAACATATTTAGGAAGGAAGAAAATGAAGTTGAAGGAAGCAAAACCCTATACAAAGGATTTCAAAGAAGGTTTTCCAATTAAAAAAAAACAAAACAACAAAAAAAACCCCCACCCTCCTCCCCCTGCGTTCCTTCATTGTAGTACACAATCTGACTCAGAATCTAAGATTCCATGCATTATGTGTTGCTGAATTCAAATATATTCCCTTATCTAATAATGGAATCTTATGAACAATAACACAAAGGGAGACAGAAACAGCAAACAGAAATTTTCCAGAGGTACTGAGCAGGATTCACAGTTATTAAAGTTTGCTGCAAACGTTTCTAAAGTGAGTTCTCCATTTCATGTCTTCATTAGAAATCATAGGGGGCTATTTTTGCAAAATAAGAGCTAGCTAATTTACCTTTTTGCCAATATACAAAAGCCCTTATCCTTTCTTCTACTGTATGACTAATTTAAATACCTTTGTCTCTGAAACTCCACCTGAAAGTACCAAATGTCACGAAACGAAATGGTCCTTTCAAATCTAACTGTGCCCTCAAAATATTTGTTAATCCACCAGAAGATGAAATGTCCTCTTCCTTTTGTAAAACATATAAATTATAGCATTTTTCAGGGCAAGGTTCAGGAGGGGGACATAAAGATGATTTCTTTCATCACGTATGAAACTGAACTGGTAACAAAACATAAAGGTTGTAGTGACATTTAATAAGAAGACATCTCTCCATTACATTTCCTTGTATTCTCTAGGCCTCTTGACAAAGTCTTCCACCAGTTTTTTGCTAACATGAAGAACTCTATAGGATTTGTGATGAGTAGCAGAGAGGAAGCAATGGTTGCCACCAGATCCCTGCTTCGTTTTCCACATTGAGTATAACCATCTGGGTCAGCAACCTGTTGGAAAATCAACTATGCTCTCTATTAGAAATCTACTTCTTGCCCTGAAATCCCTACCATTGCTTGCTTTTATGTAATTTCCCAATACAGTTCTAGGTATCAACTGAAGCATCTGATCTCATCTCTCAGATATTTTAAAGATAATATTTTTAGTATTGTAACATATTTCATTTGTTTGTTCCTGCCATGTAATCTGCCTAAAGCTATCTCTTCTTTATTGCTAAACATAAAATCCGAACAAAAATCGTTTTCTCTGCCAAAACACTCATTCCAAGTTGATTGCACTTTTGCATGAGAGAAAGCTGTAGGGATTGTCCCCATGAACTCTGAGTGTCTTTCAAATCTTAAGACTGAGAACAGTTCACACCACCTATAAATCTAGCTGCTATCCTTCTTGATTAAAAACTGCACTTTTTAAATTAAACTGCTGCAGTAGGCAAGCTGTAGGACATTTTATTTTCTATATATCTGTGCATAGTCTCTACTTTGTGCATACTCTCTTTTCCCTTTAGTAATGTGACTAGGCATTTGTAGGGTGTTTAAGCTGTGTATCTAATTGGAAATATTTGGATTTCCCAGCTGGATCAAACCCAAGACAATCTAGTCTGGTATTCGATCTCCAAAAGTGACCTTTTTCATGCATGTAGGAACAATCCACTAACCATACCAAAATTCCTTCTGCCTTCTAAAAAAACATTGGCTTAAACCCTGGCAAAATATCCCTTTCACTAAATCCATATTAGCTGAATGAAAACATCAGGAAATGCCTGGCCCTCTGTGAAGTAAATTTTGTGGACCTTGGTATTTTGTTGCAGCATGCTATGTGAACAATTGTTGTCCACTTTCTTCTTGTCACATTGCCTGACTCCACTTAATTTTTTTCTATTGCAGTAGAAATAGATCCACTATCTTCAATACCAGTGTTATTTTATCTGCCTTTATTATCTATATCTATACCTGCATCTATGGCTGTATCAATATATCTACTTATGACAATTACTCCTTTTGTGACTTCATAAGTTATTGCAGCTGCACTACCAGAAGTAAATAAATGCACACCCAAATGGCAAATTATAGTAATTTCAACCCTATGTAATCAGTGACTACACTTACAAACAAAAATACAAGATAAACTTAATTTCTTTTCAAGAGCTAAATGATCGTGCTTTAAATAAATGAATTTTTCAAATAGTGCACCTGGAATCAGTCGCAGTATTTAAGGATTTTGACAAATACCTTTAAATTAGTACTTCCTAGTTCTCTCTCACAGGCATATACCTTGGCAAATGCACACCTGTGCCAGAAAGAAGATGCCCACAGTAGCAGAGAACTCCAGTTCCTCTATGGTTTGGAAGATAAAGACTCCTTGCCCACAATGATGTGAGTGAGACCTTATGGGATTGAAAGGTAAATCTGAATTAAGGATGGAAAAACACCTTGAACGACTTACCTTGCCCCAAGAACTTCCATTACAGTTTTCAGCATTTGGAATAAAAGTACAATTTAGTTGGTCAATATCTCATATTAATAGCTTAACAGGATTTTTAGAAAAAAAACCATATCAGCAAATGTGTGAAATATCATCACACACACACACACACACACACATACACAAAATCCTTTGTTATATGAAGTCAGTTTAAATGTACCCACAATTCTTTTACACATATTGGTGGACTTTGTTGTTTAGTTTATTTTATTCTATTTATTTTATTTTATTTTATATTTATATTTATTTTTATTTTATTTTATTTTATTTTATTTTATTTTATTTTATTTTATTTTATTTTATTTTATTTTATTTTAACCAGTGTTTAGGATTGAATTATTTCAGCAAATGCTTCTGTTTCTTTAGTTGTATGCTTTATCAGGTGTCTGGGGAATGGTCCTTATAAACACAAGCAGCCTTTGTGGAGCTTTTTTTTTTCTTGGTATATAGGGAGGCTGAGATTTCAGAACTATTAGATTTCATAGTTACAACTGAGTTAAATTCTAAAATGCTACACACAACTCTTTATATTTTCTGTTCAGCATGCAGAGGCTCTTTCGAAGGACTTAAAATGTTTTACACTATTTCCAAAATCTCAGCAGACTTTTCAATTGTGTTAGACACTATAAATCAAAAGGGCAATGAGAAACAAAACAGCTCTATATGTATTTCATTTATTTAGTACTTCACGTGTCTGTAGTCAGCTGGTCATGCAGAGCTTGGAAAGATATTTGATGTTTTTAATCATAACTTATGAACAGCTGGGATGCCATTTGTATCTTTAACTTAATGAAAAGGTGAAGATAAAAAAAAGCCACACAGGTATTTTTTGGCTTAACATTTCTGTAGTGCCTAGGAACAGGTTGAGTAGTGTGTGGCTGAATGGCACCAGCACCATAGGTTTTACTGACATTACAATGCCTTGAGAGCAGAACCACTTAGCTACAAATTGATAAAGAAGCAAGTGAAAGACTGGAGAAAAGTGTGTACTTCAGTGTTCAAGCATCTAGGTAAAGATTTCATCTTCCTGCAGTATGTTGACATTTTAGGCAGGCTTTTTTTCCCATGGAATCTCAGCATGAAACAAGATTTAGACATTTTTGAGCATTCAGCATTTTAAAATTCTGCTTTATGTGTGTGTGTATGACTCCTAATGACATCCATGAAGCCCCCCACCTAGACGGCCCCACAGGAGTCTTGATAAGATAGCCTGTCATTGAAAAATTATCAGCAAGGCATGAATAAAGGCAGAGTCATGCTAAATTGGAGCAACATGAAAGCACACAAAGACAGCATCAATAGATTAACAAATCATCACAACATGTTCATAGCTTGGTTTGGATAATAATGAACAAGAGTGGATGTTTATCAGTAGTGAAGAAATGTATTAATGGCTTTATGAAAAATTATAGTTTTCTGGGATGCCTTTCTTCTATTAATATTCTTCCCTCCTTCCTTCCTTCCTTCCTTCCTTCCTTCCTTCCTTCCTTCCTTCCTTCCTTCCTTCCTTCCTTCCTTCCTTCCTTCCTTCCTTCCTTCCTTCCTTCCTTCCTTCCTTCCTTCCTTCCTTCCTTCCTTCCTTCCTTCCTTCCTTCCTTCCTTCCTTCCTTCCTTCCTTCCTTCCTTCCTTCCTTCCTTCCTTCCTTCCTTCCTTCCTTCCTTCCTTCCCTCCTTCCTTCCCTCCTTCCTTTCTTCCTTCCCTCCCTCTGAATTCCTTCTGAATTCCTTCCTTCCATTCTTCCTGATGAAGGGAGAGCCAACACAGCAGCTTCATACTAACACTGGTGAAGTTCAGACTTTACCTGTCTCTGGTTTGTATTAGAGGAATCTCAATATTTTTAACTTTGGTGAATTCCTTGCCATAGAAGTTGCTCAGAGAGTCAGAAAAGTTGGATTTAAAAAAAAAAAAAAAACGAACATGTACGTATCATTTATATTCAGTTCAGCATGAACCTGGTGTAGTAAACAGATCACAGAAGCCTGCATCAAAATGTTCTAGCAGCCAGATGGGGAAGAAATGAACTCACCTTTGTGGAAATTTCTCTGAAATTAAAAGATGTTTTAATAACACTTCCCCCCACCTCTAGTATTTTGCAGGTTGTAAAATAAGTGTCACGTTGAAGTGTATTATGTATTCATAAAGCTGTATTGAACTGTCCTCTTCAGCCTGCCTCTGGACAAGTTGCAGTCAAGACTGCATGTCACTCACGCATGGATCCAAAAGTAGGATGGAAATCAGTATTATTATTTTTTTCTAATCTGGCATTTTATATTGCAGACCCGAATGATGGTGTATGTCCACCTCTTCTTTGATTTGTCTCTCTAGCTAAATTTCATTCCAGTAGCTGCTAGTATTGCAAACAGAAAATATTCACTCACCTCCAGGCTGATACCAAACTATATTTGAGAAAACTTACCTGCCATTTGCATTTAATGAAGTGCAGCCACATTACCTTCCATACTTCATGTTCCATGAGCTAGTCTAAAGCTGCAAATCTTCCAAGTTTACCCTCCTTTTTTAAAAAAAATGGCTACTCCTTGTTCATGTTCACAAAATCAAAGATTGAGCATTACTGCAGGGTCAGTAAGGTATCGTGTAGCCTACCTCCTATTCTGAATTCTTCTGCTCTCGTTCCTGCCACAGCCATGTGCCACCTGATCTGGAAAAGTCCAGGGATGAGCCTTTAGCGGAGTCCCTGTGCAGTTCAACCATTCCAGAGCTCCACAGTGTTTACTGTCAGTTTTCATGTCCTCTGCCACACTTACACCTTCACTTCTGTCCTATCCATCATGCAAAAAGAGCAATAGTCCTCACAATAGTACAGCAGTTTATATAATAGTTCTCTTTCCTTATTTCGTGTTTATTTCAGGGATGGTTCTACCCTGGGGTGCTCTCATGGTGTGATCGTGAGCTCCTATGCTGTTCAGGTGTATATTCCCAGTTCTTTGATTTTACTACACAGCTGCAGCAGTATGTGTTTCAAAAACCCTGCTGTCTCAAGCTTTTCTGGAACTCCTGACTCCTGGATGTCTGGTATTGACCTGGTCTTGCTGATGGCTTTGCTTGAACAGAACTTCCTTAGAGACCCTGCTTTTCTTACCCTCCCAACATGCAGAGATTGCTGCAGTTCTGCTGTTCTCAATTTTTTTTTTTATTTTCTTTTGAAAACTTTTGAACAGTAGCAATAAATTAGTCATTTATTATTAATGTTCTTTTGGGCATTTTGGCAGAAATAATTATATAGTGTTGTGTGGTTGTGGAAGAAGAAAGTCTTTGCTGTAAATAAAATGTTCAGCCTGGGAATAGAATTTTACCTCATTGTAGAGAGTATTTTGTTCTTCATGCAGAGTTCCCTGTTCAAATACCTAATCTTCTATTTTTACTCTCAGAAAACTGCAGCTATTCAACTAGAGGAAGCATCTGGATTTTTTAATAGAGATTTTGTTTTAATGGAATCTGGCAAAGGCTTTGGTAATAGAAGTATTTGTGGCAAGACAATACTGTGTTTATTTGGCTCTTTAAAATACCAGTGAATTTGAAGGATGTCGCCATGTTGTCAGGGTACCTTCTCACACAAAATTCTGGCCATTATGTTTTCTATTTTCTACAGGTCTAGGTCACCAAGAAAATGCAAAATAACAAATTTTAAGGAAAAAAAAAATAAAAGGAACAATGTGTTGCTGCTGTTTATTGTCGTTTCAGGATCGTTACAACAGATTCAATATTCTGAGTTATTTTAGCTAGGGTTTATCATTTGTTTTGCGGCTAGAGCCACAAAGAACTGCTATGTTATCCAACTCCTCCTCTTCCTCCTGGAAATGCTGGCAGATTGCTTTTCTCCTGATCATTCATTTCCCCATCATTAAAAATGGTACTAGGAAATCAGAATGTGAGCAGTTAAAACCAATTCTTTGCTGAATGTGAGTCTTTAATGTTTGGCCTAGGTCATAAGAATCATACTACTTTCCTGCTATTTTCACTTAAGTCTTAATTCTTACAGAAAACCAGTCATTTCCAAGAAACAGCCCTGCAAGAGCCTTACACAGCAAGCTGCATGGAGACATCAGAACTTTAAAATGTCATCACAGAACACTAGGAGTTGAAAGGAAGCTCCAGAGGTTGTCCAGTCCAACCCCCCGTAAAGCAAGACCACTTAGGGAAGGTCACAGAGGCACACATCCAAGTGAGTTTTGAAGATCTCTAGAAAAGGAGACTCCACAACCTCTTTGGGCAGCCTGCTCCAGTGCTCTGTCACCCTCATAGTTAAAAAAAAAAAAAAAAAACAACCTCATGTTGAGGTGGAATTTCCTATGACTGAGTTTACCCCCATTGCCCCTCGTCCTATCACAGTATCACTAAAAAGAGACTGGCTCCATCCTCCTGGCAGCCACCCTTTAGATCTTTGTAGTCATTGATAAGGTCTCCTCTTAACCTTCTCCAGACTAAATAGACCCAGGTCACTCAGTCTTTCCTCACAGGAGAGATGCACCAGTTCCTAAATCATCCTTGTAGCTCTCTGTTGAACTCTCTCCAGCAGTTCCCTGTCCCTCTTGAACTGGGGAGCCAAGAGCTCTACACAATATTCCAGATGAGGTCTAACTAGGGCTGAGTAGAGGGGGAGGAGAACCTCCTTTGAGCTGCTGGACACACTCTCCTTAGTGTACCCAAGTATACTATTGACCGTCTTGGCCACCAGGGCAGATTGCTGTCCTGTGGATAGCCTCTTACCAGCTAGGACTTTAAGGTCTTTTTCTACAGAGCTAATCTCCATCAGCTCAACACTTGCTCTGTATTGGTGCATACATTCTTCCCCAGGTGCAGGACTCTACTCCTTGTTGAGTGTCTGCCACATCATTTACATGGAAAACTAACACAATGCCTTACCCAACCGTGTTAACAGGCAAGTTAAGAAACCAAAAGGCAATGTTGCAATGAACACATTATCCACTGTTTTGCAAGGAGGAAAGAGTGAGAAAGCAGCAACTGCCATCTTACATGGAACAAGAATGCTTCCAGGGAATAGTCCTGCTGTATAGGCAAGATTTTCTGTGGCTGAAAACTCAATCTTTTAGCACCCGTTCTGCAAACAGCTGTGACACCTCAGAGTGTTTTAACCCTCTTGAGCTAAGCTCTGTGTTTTGGGGAATCATTCTTATCAACAGTCTATCTGTGTCTGGTCACAAAAACACTTAAAGAAATTGCAGTATTTGAGTCAACACAGGCTTTCTAAAAGAGTTTATGCCCTGGATTTAAAGACTGTAAAGCTGTGGTTCATTTTCTTCCTTAGGTCACAGTGGCATCTAGTGGTCCTACACTGAATGAATGGGGAAGATAAAATGTATGCAAAAAATAGACTTTATGTAACTATAAAGTCATATAAAACAATTCCTACACAGTTAGGTATACATTAAGGTAAAATTCTTAAAACCACACAGGGCTTGCTGTCAATTAAGATTTTTCAGTGGGGATTAGATATACAAATGAACGTGGCTTGGGTGGCTTGATGTGTATACGTATGTGAAAACAGACCCTCAGATACACCAGGAACTCTGCTGTGTTTCTTACAGGAAAGGAGAGAAATTGGAGCACTTACACTGCTCTGTGACTTCATTTCAACACCATTAAAACGATGCATGTTTAAGTTCACTAGGAGAGGGCTATGACACCTACACAGATAACTGAGTTTTGGGTTTGGCTAATGTTGGCAATTTGAGTGATTAAAAGTTTTTAAGTAGTGATACATTTGAGAAATTTCCCTGGGAAACTATATATATTTATGATGATACCTACAAGTTGTTAAAATTTCACACAGTAAGAATCTTCCTGTTCTCTTTTCAGTGATTTTTGCAAGCATTATTTATGATAGAGAGTGATAAATGTGGTGAGGGTGACGGAGCACTGGAACAGGCTCCCCAGAGGGCTTGTGGAGTCTCCTTCTCTGGAGACTTTCCAAACCCACCTGGATGCATTCCTGTGTGGACTACCCTAAGTGATCCTGCTCTGGCAGGGGGGTTGGACCTGATGATCTCTTGAGGTCCCTTCCAACCTCTGATATACTGTGATAAATAGCATTTCTGCTATTGGGACTAAGAAAGAGAGTAGACCAAGGAAGTATTTTGAGATTACTGCTGCACAGATATTCAGCCAGAGCAATGGTGACTGAAAGTATCTATCCCTCTGAGGAAACAATTACACTTGAAAGTTACCCATTTTGTCCTAATGAGAGGTTGTCATGTGTCTTTATACAGCTGGTTTTATGCAGCTCACATTCAAGGCCAATCCTTGAAAAGCAAAATATTACAGTTTGATCTTGATGTCACTGGTTGGTCTGTTTGCAAATTGATGTTCTGTTGCCTTTTATTATTGCAGTTAAGATCCAGGTAATGTCCATGAGCATCTTTCTGGTGTTGACAGTTTACTTACTAGCATATGGCAGAAAAATAAAACCCACTGAGGTAACGAGATTCACACTGCACACCTGGTAGCTCTAAAATGAATGTTATTTGGAACCATTAAAGGATCTATTTTCCTCTTGAAATGTGGATGCAATTGCCTGTTTGCATTAATAGGAGGTAAGTAAGCATGTCATGGGAGAAAACACACCCATATGTCAAGGAAGATAGGTTCTGTTGTTTACCACTTTAAAAACTAACTCAACAATTGTAAAAAAAAAAAAAAAAGGAAAAAAAGGGAATTCACAAGGGAAAAAGAAGTGTCTTCATGGTTGATGGAATCAATTCCAAGGGTCTTGTCAGTTTTAGCTACTTTTCACTTGCTGTATTTTTGTGTGTGAGGATCCTAAAGAGGGAAAGAAAAAAAAAAAGCCACTGTTGTGGGAAATACAATAAAGATAATTCATCATCGATTTGGAGCTTGCCTTCCAGAACTCTATGATGACTTTAGCTGTCATATTAAGGCATTTTTAAAAAATCCATTGAAACAGCCTAGCAGATTTATAATGAGGGCCTGACAGTGAGTTGAATTCTATAGAATCTAATGCTCTTCCTGAGGCAAAATAGAAGCTGGAGAAGGAAGTGCTCTTAGGGTGTTGAGGAAGAAATTACTGCATTTTAGACCTTCTTTCTTTCTCAGACCTAGCTAGATCTTGAATGGAAGCAAGCTGTCTCGTGATAAACACTTAGGTTTGTAGTAAGTATTAGCTGTGCATGTTCCATGCCATAAAGACAGAGTCACAAATTCTTGTCCTTGATCCCTTGCCAGAGACACAGGTTACCCAGCTGCAAGCTGAGCATGTACACAGTGCATTGGGTGAAGAACTGGTTGGGTGGCAAGGCTCAGTGTTGTAGTGAATGAAGCTATATCTGCCTGGTGACTGTTCCCCAGCAGTGCTCCTCAAGGCTCAAGTCTAGACCCAGTTTTGTTCAAATAGATTACAATGATCTGGAGGCAGGATTTGAATGTGCCATTAGCAAGTTCACAAATCATACGAAACTGGGAGGTGCTGTTGGTTTTCTTGAGGGTCAAGAGGCCTTGCAAAGGGATCTAGACTGAGCAGTGATTAATGGGATGAAATCTAACAAGACCAAATGCTGGTTTCTGCACCTAGGAGGGAGTAACACAGGATACAAATACAAACTGAGAGAGAAGTGCCTGGAGAACAGACCTGCAGAAAGGCATCTAGGGGTAATGGTTGACAGGGGACTCTGTGTGAGTCAGCAGTATTACCTAGCAGTCCAGAGGGTAAATAGCATCCCAGTGTCAATCAGACACAGCATGACCAGCTGGTCAAGAGAGGTGATTGTATCACCAATGGTAGGCCTTAGCTTGAGTGCTTGATGAAGTTCTGAGACATCATAAAAAGACTGCCTTGCCTAGCTCACAGCTTTAATTCTGCTGTATTTGCTAGAACAAAGCCTCTTCATCTTCAACTAGAATTTTCTCTTTTTAAGGTTCCCTTAAAAAAATGCAAGTGAAAGGATGTTATGTAGGTTTGGATAATTTTAGTTGAGACGAGCCTATTTTTAAAGTAAATTAGGTATAAACTGATCAATAAAATCCTCTTCAGCAGAGATTTTGGAGAACAGAGAGAGGCTAACCAAGATTATTATAGGTTACACATAGAATTTTATTCTGACAGCCTATATTTGAGCCAGCAACTGGGATTCATTTGAAAATAAAACACATATTATTATACACTATTCTTATCAAGGTATGCACAAGTGAAAAGCTTAAGAAATCATCTTTTAAATCCACTGACAAAACTTCCATGAAAATGGTTATTCAGCTCCAAACAAGACAGCTGAGTGGCAGCCTTAAAAATTCATTCTTGAGGCAGCTGCCCAGGCTTGCAAAGCCATATCCAATCCTATGTAAAAGAGAGCCAGGATTAAGTGTGTCAACATTTGGTAATTTTCATTAATAGCTAAAAATACAGTACATAGATGAGAAATCAAATGTGGTAACACATTTTGATAAAAAATTACATGGTAAATGAAACAAAAGAAACAAACTCTTTCCACTTTATCCTACAGCTGCAAGCATTTTGCAGTTTTTCAAGCTTTAATTAGGTTGCTGCAAGCTCACAAAAAATATATTTCTCATTTTGCAGCCTAGTGATGTGGAGGAGCCGTGTGAAGATCTCATTAAAATAAATGATGCTCTCCAAGCTCATCGTGATGTCTAGCTGAAATTAATAAAAATGGTGTGTAATGTTGAGAAACATGATGAAATGAGAGCCAGGGCAAAGGGGAGTTTGCATCCTGATAGTGCCATATGCTAGGAAGTCCATCTGTCACTTTTGAAGGAAACCTCTTTGTGTTTGCATAAGGCTCCAGTTAAGCTCTGGTTCAGGAAGGCATCACTCCTTATCCTTTCTGCTTGCCTGTTGTTTACACTACCTGATGCAACTCAGTGACTGCAGTCATCAGATCAGTCTTCATGATCTGCTGAGTTTCAGGTCACTAACTTGGTTCCTTACAGTATGTGAAAACTTGATAGGACCAAGAAGTCTGCATCACAGCTGAAAATAAGTAATTTAATTCTAGTATTTAATGGGGTGTTTTGTAACCAAGCTTCCTCAGTCTCTTAATTTGTCTTGCATACACTATATACATATGCATAAAAAGCCATATACACGCCCTTAGACTGTACTATTCAAATTTATCTTTGCTGGGCTCATGTGCTGACCTGACAATCAACAAGACTATAATCTGGATTCAGAAAAGATGGATCTGCATTTACAAACCTGACTATTGCAGCTGATGTTCTCCTAATCATCTACAGAAATCAGATATTTAAAGAGTATAATACCTTCTGCTTGGCTTTGCTTCCCATGCAGGTGGTGCATGTCCAGATCTTCTCCCAAAGACAGGCTGCACAGCAGTCAGGGTGGTTCAGGTGATGATTCTCTTTCCTTCATGCTAATAAATCTGGACCTGGTTACCTGTAAGGGAGTCTCAAATCCATGGCAATAAAGAACATTCAAAGCTGTTGGAGAAGAAGCTTTAGTAAGCTTTCCTATTATTTTTTTTTCTCTTTTTCCTGTTAATTTTTTTCTTTTTTTCAGTGAGGAGTTTTTTTTTTCAAGGCTGCTCTATGTAAACAGACAGATATCTGTTTGGAGTAATCTCAGATTAAAGCCTGTCAGGTCCAAACCTATTTCTAGAGATAATCAAAATAAAAAAATAATAATTAAAAAGAAAAAATTAAAAAAGGAAAAACCTTTAATATTCTGATTATATCACAGGTAACCTGCAAAATCTTGAGGTTTTTCTAGGCTTGTTTGCTTTAATCTTTGCACAGTACTGGGAATCAAAACCATCCAGGTGATTACTCAAAGTTAAACAAACATATGGCTAAACCACTTGCACAAAAATTCTTATTTTCCCAAGACAAGAAGGGAATCCTTGCCTTCCAAAACTTAAACTCTTACATTTTCAAGAGAAAAGGAGAAAGCAATCATAATATATATATATAAAAAATGTGCTTAAGAGGTCTCCAACCTGGTAGTAAAAAAAAAACTTAAAGTGGGAAAGAAAACTAAACTCCATGGTGTCCACTGTGTCCAGTGTGTCCAGTGTGTCCACTGTGTCCACTGTGCTCCTGACCCCAGTGATGTGGCTAATACAAGTAATGTATTTTATCAGCAAAGCTGCCACTCTCTGGGACTGAGTGTGTCAACCCTATGCACCAAGCAGACAAGCCAAAGAGAATTCTTTCCCTCCCTGCCAGTCTCAGGGTTCCCAGCACCACTCCTTTCTTCACTGACCTTATTCGTTCCAGGAACTCAGTCAGCCTGGCACAGGTGATGGCCCCAGAGTGTTTAAATAAGAGTGTGTGGATAATTTGGAATTCTTCACTGCAGTAGCTGAATAACTTCAGATTAAATTTAAGATCCTGTGTAAATCACTGTTTTCAAGGTCTTCTGAGAGGTCTTCAAAGCTGTCTTCGTGCAACCATCAGTTCCTCTCCCCTCCACAATAACCAGTCACAACAAGTATTTTCATCAGAGAAATTCAGGCAGTATATACATGGGCTGAGGCTTGCTCACAGTCAGTATACTTCTCCAGCAGCTGCCATTTAGAGAAATGATGGCTCCTTTTAATCCACTGTCTTTCCATTATTCCCAAATTCCTCATCCTGTCAAGGTGTGATAGTTTCATAGAATCATGGAATCACAGAATCAACAAGGTTGGAAAAGACCTCAGAGATCATCAAGTCCAACCTATCACCCTAAACCTCATGACAACTAAACCAAGGCTTCAAGTGCCACATCCAATCCTTTTTTGAACACCTCCAGGGATGGTGACTCCACCACCTCCCTGGGCAGCCCATTCCAATGGGAGATCACTCTCCCCGTGAAGAACTTTCTCCTCACCTCCAGCCTAAACCTCCCCTGGCGCAGCTTGAGACTGTGTCCCCTTGTTCTGGTGCTGATTGTCTGTGAGAAGAGCCCAGCCCCCTCCTGGCTACAACCTCCCTTCAGGTAGTTGTAGACAGCAATGAGGTCTCCCCTGAGCCTTCTCTTCTCCAGGCTAAACAGTCCCAGCTCCCTCAGCCTCTCCTCGTAGGGTTTGTGCTCGAGACCTCTCACCAGCCTCGTTGCCCTTCTCTGGACACGTTCAATTATCTCAATGTCCTTCTTAAACTGAGGGGCCCAGAACTGGACACAGTACTCAAGGTGTGGCCTAACCAGTGCTGAGTACAGGGCAGAATGACTTCCCTGCTCCTGCTGGCCACACTATTCCTGATGCAGGCCAGGATGCCTTTGGCTCTCTTGGCCACCTGGGCACACTGCTGGCTCATGTTCAGCCTACTGTCAACCAGTACCCCCAGGTCCCTTTCCACCTGGCTGCTCTCCAGCCACTCTGACCCCAGCCTGTAGCTCTGCATGGGGTTGTTGTGGCCAAAGTGCAGCACCCGGCACTTGGATTTGTTGAATGCCATCATGTTGGACTCTGCCCATCTGTCCAGCCTGTCAAGGTCCCTCTGCAGAGCCCTTCTACCTTCTAACAGATCAACACCTGCTCCCAGCTTGGTGTCATCTGCAAACTTACTAATGGTGGACTCAATCCCCTCATCCAGATCATCAATAAAGACATTGAACAGGATGGGGCCCAGCACTGATCCCTGGGGGACACCACTAGTGACAGGCTGCCAGCTGGATGTGGCACCATTCACCACCATTCCTTTGGGTAGGAACTGACTTTCAGAGAAGATCTTTTGCATGGTTTAAGTTTATTCCATTCTAGGATACAAAATACAGCAATTTGTGTTTTCTAATGACAAACATACAAAACTAAATAAAAAAAAAAGAGAGAAAAAAAAAAACACCATGTTACATGACCATAAGCATTCTACACAACAGTAACTTACTGGGAATTTATGAAGGCAGAAGAGTTGTGTACTTAGGAGCAGAAGACAAACATAACTGTGCCTGATAGTCTACATATTGGTAGCCAAGTTCTTAACTGAACTGCAGACTATTATATTTTTCCTCACCAGTAAAAATCTGTATTTTCAATAATTTTCAATCTTACTGAGTAAAATTAAAAAAAGCAAAACAGAAAGCAAATTAATAGTTATATTTTCCTAGAGAAGATATCTGGAGATGTGCTCCATAAACTCCATTATCTTCCAGGATACTTTGTTAATGAGATTTGTTATTAATCTCTGGGCATCACATTAAAATAATATAGCTCATTAATCTGCAGAGAGTTTTGACTACACGTGCAGTCATCTTCATTCTGTCATGACATATTAAATCTCTATGACTGCCAGTACTTGAGGAGGAACAGTGTTTAATGTGATAAAAGCTGAAATAGGCTCATCACCTTCCTGTATTGTCCACTGCCTTTTAAAAAGGTGGCCAAGGGCCATTTATCCATTTCCATAACTCCAACCTGCACAGTAAATAAAGCTGACATCTTCTGAAATCCATGGTGTCAAAAATAAAGCTCATACTTTTAAAGTGAAACACTGAATACAGGTGCTTTAAAGTAGTTAGGCAGAGTGGAATTTGCTTGGTAAGTTGTCTTCTGGTAAGAATTTCCCAGCTGTTTTCTTGCCCACAATCTCTGAGTGGGACACAATGACATTTTCTGTTACAAGCCAGACTAGAAACTTGTGCCCAACATCTTGAAAGTGCACTTTAAACAGAAGCAGCATTTTAATTTTCTGCCCATGTCATCCAATGCCCCTGGCTGTGTTCTACATGTCTTTTATATTTTTATTTCTTTGGAAACAAAGACCTCAGCCATGCTTTTACTGCCGGAAAGGTATGGGTGTCATGCGAAGTCAGCTCAGCCCTTAAGAAGACAAGGCACTGCAGTCTGATTTTGAAGAAACCAGTCATGGTTGAACTAAATTATTTCAGTTATGTGGAAATAAAATCCATGCACCATGAGGTTTACACTGAGATCTCCAGTTCCACATAAAACCTACCTTTCAGTTGAGGCTTTAGGGCTGCTGTCACCACTTCCTTGCTGAAACGCAGAAAAATAGAAGTGTCCATTCAGCTTCCTGAGTCAATGTTGACAAATGGCTAAATTCTTGAAAACCTCAAGATTCCTAAGTTATATACCCTGGAATATAAAGTATTTCTTTACTAAACCTTCATTCCATTAAGTAACTTATGGATTTTTCTATGCAGAGCTTGTGCTTTCCTTGTGGAAGTTAAAATTTCTAGTCCTTTTCACATGGAAAATTGTCAAAAGGATATTACCCCTCTCTCTCCTGATGGTCTTACATTTACTCAATAATCAAACACTCTTCTTCTTGCAGACTTCTCTCACTAAACCATTTTTTCCAATATTTTTTGGCAGAAAATAAAATGAAATTAACCATTAAACTAATTGAACCAGCATCTTTTGTTTTCCATACAATGCATTTTGCATCTTTGGAGGTGAAAAGTTAATAAAATAATTAATATGTGAGAAGGGGAAACAAAGTGTGATTTTCCTTTGAAACTGAGAATTGCATTTGCTACTTTTCAATGTTTCAGTTTTAGAGTACAGTTACAGTTATATAGGTCTGGAATATTCTGTACAGGGGTTTTAAAAAGGTACTTTAAATATTAGTTGTATGGCATGACTATGAAGACAAAACACAGAAGTTTCAATTATATAAACTTATTTTATGACTATTTAAATTATACTTGCATGGTTGGTGATGCAGAAAACTGACCTGATGGTAACAGATCCATGTTCTTAGCTTGGATCAACTTCTACAATCTGGGCTACACATGGAATGCCTTTCCTCATGAAGTTCCTATATTACAGAATTATAGGATGGTTTGGGTTGGAAGGGACCTCCAAAGGTTGTTTAGTATAACACCCTTGCAGTGAAAAGGGACACCCTCCATTGGATCAGGTTGCCCAGACCCCTGTTGACTCTCACCTCGAATATCTACAAGGATGGGGCCTTAACTGCCTCACTGGGCAATCTGTTCCAGTGTTCCACCACCCTCATGGTAAAGAACTTCTTCCTAACATCCAACCTACATCTATTCTAAACCCATTGTCCTTCATCCTATCACTACAGGCCTTTGGAAACAGCCCCTCTCCAGCCTTCTTGAAGCCCTCTTTCAGGTACTCGGAAGGCCACTCTTAGGCCTCTGTTGAGTCTTCTCTTTTCCAGGCTGAACCACTCCAGCTCCCTCAGCCTATCCTCACAGGAGGGGTACTACAGCCCCTTGATTGTCTTCATGGGCCTCCTCTGGATCCTCTCCATCAGGTCCACGTCCCTCCTGTGTTGAAGGCACCAGACCTGGACGCAGCAGTCCAGGTGAAGTTTTACCAGAGCAAAATGGCAGAATCACCTCTCTCAGTCTGCTGGTCACACAACTTTTGATGCAGCCCAGGATGCAACTGGCCTTCTGGGCTGCAAGCACACACTGTTGGGTCATGCCCAGCTTCTCATCCACCAGAATTCACAAGGGCTGCTGTCACCTCATCCCCCAGCCTGTAATGATAATTTGTTGTACCAACCCATGAGCAGGACCCTGCACATGGTCTTACTGAACCTCATGAGGTTCACCTGGGCACTCCTCTCCAACTTGTCCAGGTCCCTCTGGATGACATGCTGTCTCTCTGGCATATCGACAGCATCACTCAGCTTGGTAACATCTACAAAGGTTCACATGGTGCACTGGATCCCACTGTCTATATTATTGATGAAAATACTAAACAGCACTGGGGTCCAAGTAATGGACCCCTGAGAGACACCACTTCTCTCTGCTCTCCATGTCAAGCCATTGAGCACCACTCTCTGGATGCCACCATCCAGACAATTCCTTATCCACTGAACAGTCCAGCCATCAAATCCATATCTCTCCAACTTGGCAAGCGTACAGTGTAGAAAGTTGCAGGGACAGGATTTGGTTTGGGTGAATGGTTTGTGTTTTTTTCTATCAATTTTGAGCCTTGCTTCTTCAATACTTGAGAAGGGCCTATTCTGTTATGGGCATCACTGAAAAATAACCATAAATCTATCAACTCCATGTAGTTTGAACTAAAATGAAGGCTAAAATGGGATTAGAGGTCATCCGGGAAGTCTTTTTCCCATTTTTACTGCACTAAACTACACTAGGTTAGCTTCACAGGAATAGATTTTTTTTTTTCATGGGTCAAGAGCCAAAGAAAATCAATCCTTTAGGTCTGAGAACCCATTTAAATGTTGATTTTGTAACCTGCATTGCTGCCACTCCCCTACTGACTCACAACATCTAGCATTCATTTGCTTTTGGGCTGAGCATAGAAGGTGACATAAATAACTGACAATTAGAGTTGATCAAAATTTGCTCTTTTGATTAACAGTGCAGTTTCAGTTTCTAGTGAATCATGGAGCAATGCAGACAAAATATATTTATATGCATGCTGCATTTGAAAAATTGATGTATTTTCAACTAGCAACCAGGATGCAAATTCTGATAAGCAGATAGAAATTCCTTGAAGACAACGAACATTTTTTGTCTATGGTATTGTTAAATAATGCATCATGCCTATAAAAGCATCTCTGCTCAGAAAGTCCATGGTATGAGCTAGAATTGATATTTAGAGTAATAAGCTGCTGCTGACACCCTAGGAAATGTAAAACATCTTAAAAATTTTTTTCTTATGCAACAGGGAGGATCTGTATGAATAGACAGTAAAAAGGATAATCTAATTCTGAATACTCTAAAAGCACTCAATTTGGTATTTAGCTATCCTCTAATAAAAGTACAACTTCCCTTCTAAAAGAGGAAATGAAAGGCTCGTATACTAGTAAACATAAGAAATAAAACTGTTCCGTTGAATTGGAAAACAGGAAAGTGAAGAAGATAGGTGGCAGTTTCTGAAGATCAAACAGGAGACAATATAAAAGAGAAACATAAAAAGAACTGGAAGAACCATTAAAATCTTGGATCACAATTACTGCTACAGAGGTAACCATTATGGTGGAAAGAGATATTGTCAAGGTTGGTTTTTTTTTTTATTTATTGCCAGGTAGCCACATCTGTTTAAATATGCACATTTTTTGTGTATGTGTTTAAATATATAGCTACATGCGTGTGTGTATATATATACTTGTGTGTGTATGTATATATATATTTGTGTGTGTGTGTGTGTATTTGTGTGTATGTGTGTATATTTGTGTGTATGTGTTATATATATATATTTGTGTGTATGTGTATATATACATACAAACACACAAAATAAGGAAGTTTACTATGCTAGATGAGAAATTAGGAGTATGCAGCTTGTATTTGGATGTCTCCATTATTGTTTCCTTCACTGTTTTGAAATACCCAAAGGAGAATAGAAGAATTGTTTATTTTTGAAGATGAACAGAATGTTCAAGTGCTTCAAAGATTACCCAGTGCTAAAATGCATGTCAATGAGTCACTGTCATTGGCACTGAGGGTAATGCAGCCAGCCTGCAAGACTGGGCACAGTCCAACCTGAAATATCTTAAGCATAATCATTTACTTTTGTGCCTTTTGCATCATCTTTGTTATAGCCTGTATTCAAAAGTGTGCATAGTATTTCCTGCTGAGTGTATGTATATGCCTCTGTCTTATTACATACTTAATGAGCTTATGTGCCAGCATACTCTGTGTGCATGTGTGTATAAATGCACTACAAGTTGTTTTATGATGAACTCTATAGATTTCCACTTTTATTTTAAATTGCTTTGAAGGGATGAAAAGCGATTTGTATTGTACATGAGAACTATGTGATGATGATATTGATGATGGATATGGCTGACCAGCTACAGAAAACCATGTACAACGATACTGACTTTTCTATTGGCAGTACACAACCAAAGCATATTGGACTGACAATATAAAGCTGATGATGTGACTGGTGTAATAATTTGTTGCTGCCTAAGAATCCATTTGTCACAGAAATAAATGGCTATAGAATACGGCAGAAGCACCCTGAAAGTGCGAAGTAAAGAACAGGATTTTAGAGGCACTGAAGATGTGACAATTCTCACATTTCCAGAGTTATAGCCTTATATTGCATGTTTATACTTAAGTTTTAGAAAGACAAAAACTTCAGGCAGAAGGCAAGAATGAGTTTTATTAGCACATGCTTTTTGCTTGGATGTATGGCAATCGTGTCATGAATCCAGGACAGACTTTTCCGAGATACAGCCTTAGTTCAATAAGGTTGGGCAATCATTGTCAAAGTGAATAAATTCAATAAGTAAATTACAGAAGTTTGGATGTTTACATGAAAATAATATTTACAAAAGTATTCTAAATACAAAATTCTAAATACAAATACATATGTACATACAGAACTAGAGAATAGCTCATCTATTCCCTGCACAGACCCAGACCTCTCTGGACAAAAAGTCCAGAGGGCTACGTGCAGCTAGTTCATTATCTGTATCCTGCCACTGCTCCTTACCAGAAACCCAAAAAAAAAAGACAACCAGGCCAAGCAGACCAAGGTCAGAAACAGAAACAAAGAACATACCCAAAAGAGAGAAAAAGAATCTATGCTGCAAAATATAAGAATTCTGAATTCCAATGGAATGTGGTAAACATACCTCTTACTGTACTGTTCGGCCCCTTTTTAAGATCATCCATCCCACTGGATGCAAATTCTCAGGAAAAGCTTCTTTACAATTAAGACATTAGTACTAACCTGTAACATGTATTCAGAAAATCATTGGTCTGTGACCAGCCTTAGGTTTTAAACTTACTTATAAAGTTTTCCAGAAGTAGATACTAAAATTTCTACTTCCCTAATATAACTATTTCATCTGAAACCAAAGCCACGCATTGCTTTAAAAAGTTTCCTTCCCAATCAATGACCTGATCTATTTGAAATATTTGGAAGAGGAAACCAAGTTACAATTATCATGAAAGTATCACTTGTAGTGTCGTGGCAGTGTTGCATAGAAGAGGTGATTATATTGACCAGTAGAAGAGGTATGAATTGCATTTAGGTGATTTTTGTGCATTAAACCCCTTGACCTCTTTTGTGTTTATAAATACATAAAGGGTGAGTGCCAAGAGGGTGTAGCCAGGCTCTACTTGGTGATGCCCAGTGACAGGACAAGGGGCAATGGGTGGAAGTTGAGGCATAGGAATTTCCATGGAAACAGGAGGAAGAATTCACTGTGAGGGTGACAGAACATTGGAACAGGCTGCCCAGGGGGGTTGTGGATTCTTCTCTCTGGAGATATTCAAGACCCACCTGGATGAGTTCCTGTGTGACCTGGTATAGGTGATCCTTCTTTGGCAGGGAGGTTGGACTAGATGATCTTTCAAGGTCCCTTCCAGCACCTGACATCCTGTGATTCTGTGACTAATTAGTGGGCACTGAGCATCACCATGTTGCGCTCAGAAACATGTAACAAGGCAGCAGGTGTCTTTTGGAACCCCAACAAAATGTCCCTCTACTCTGCCCTGGTGAGGCCTCACCTGCAGTACAATGTTCAGTTCTGTGTCCTGTTCACACACCCTCTCCACTCCCTCCTCCACGCCTCCTCATTCAAGAAAGACATGAAACTGCAAAGAAAGGGGACAGCAAAGGCATACGAAGATGATGAGGGATCTAGAACACCTCTCTTAGGAAGGAAGGCTGAGGGACTGTGGAGGAAACCTGCAAATATTCATAAATATTTAAAGGCTGGGTGTCAGCAGGATGGAACCAGTCTTTTTCCAGTGGTACCCAGTGACAGGACAAGAGGTAATGGGCACAAACATGAAGATATGAAGTTACATTTACACATGTGGAGGAAATTCTTTACTCTGAGGGTGGTGGAGCACTGCAACAGGCTTCCCAGAGAGGTGGTGCAGTCTCCATCTCTGGAGTCATTCAAAGCCTTCCTGGTTGCCATCCTGTGCAATTTGCTGTAGATGAACCTGCACTGGTGGCAGGAATTGGACAAGATGATTCTGTGATTCTGTGTGATCTCCAGAGGTCCCTTCCAACCCCTAACATTCTGTGGTTTTGTGGTTCTGCTGTGTGTGTGGTGAAGTGTACTGCACTGTATAAGATGGTGCAGTGAACTGCTTTATGACCACTCATCCATCCACACAAAACTTCCTAGAGTCAGACTGAACCATCTGTGCATACTGGTTAGGCTACATTTGAACACATTATAGGTACACCAGGACATTTCTGATTTCCATGGATATGCCTCCAACCTCTCCAGGGGTAACCTTGGCAAGGGTCTGGATGGGATACATTCTAAAAGAACACTGTTACTTTACCCAGTCTAACTGTGATGAGTTCACTTTGGGTGGCTGCCATATGCCCACTTGGCTGCCTTCACTCCCCCCTTCTCAGAGGAGAAAGGACAGGGAAAGAAAATAACATCGAAAGCACATAGTTTTAGATAAAGTCAGGCAGATCACTCACCAGTTACCATGACAAGCAAATCAAGCTTAACTGGGGAAAAATTAATTTAATTTATTGACAGGTAAAGTAGCTTTGTATAGTGGAAAACAAAGACAAAACCTAAAATGTTTTGTTCCACAACCCTTTTTCTCCTGAACTCAGCTTCACTTCTTCATTCCCAACTCATTTAATGTCATAGTGGTTGTGGTCAATTCATAACAGCTTGTAATTGCTGCTCCTTTCTGTTCCTCTCTTTTTTTCCTGCTCCAGCATGGACTCTCTTTGTGGTCTACAGTCCCTCAAGTGACTGCTCCACCATCAGTCCTCTAGAGGATGCAGTCCTTCAAGATAAACCTATATCAGCATGGGCTCTCCAAAGACTGCAGCTTCCTTCAGGGTGCCTCCACCTGCTGCAGCATAGAGTCCTTCATGGTCTTCATTCTGGACATCTGCTCTGGTGTAGTCATGGGCTGCAAGAAAACATCTTGTTTCACCATTATCTCCTTGTGGCAGTTCAGGCTGGGTGCCTCCTGTCACTGCCACATAAGCTCTGGTGTCCCAATTGTCCAACCCAATCAGGTGGACACAGGGAACGGCGTATTCCTACCCATAAATCCTGCGCCCTATCAATCCATCTGCAAAGTCATTCCCTGTCTCTTTCTTCCCTCTCTGATCTCATGGGAGATGCTCTCTCTTATTGGGTAATGGTGGGGGAGGAGTATCTGAAGGCCTCTTAGGCCTGTCTAGGCCTAATGCCAGGAGGAGAAAGGACAGGGGGGCAGTCTCACACCTGGCCAGCCTGAGACTTGCCTAGCAGTGGGGGGAAGAAAGAGCCCTGGGGGTTTGGGTATACCCTCAAATGGGGAGAAGGGAAGAGTTTGGGGTCTTTGGGCGCTGTAAGGAATTCTGTATGCCTTGGGGTATCTTTGCCACTATGCTTGTAGTTTTCAGTAAAACACTACTTGCTTTTCCATTTAAACTTTCCATCACTCTCCAATCTATTTGTGTGAGTGTCATTCTTTTGTCCCTGTCTGGCTCTAAACCAGGACACTCCTTCACAGGCTGCAGGGGAATCTCTACTCTGTTACCTGGGATACCTCCTCCCCCTCTGTCTCTGATTTTGTAACCTGCAGGGCTGTTTCTTCACCCTTTTTTCCTCACTACTGTCATAAAGCATATTTTGCCATGCATTTTTATGTGTTTGCAGACATCAGCTTGGCAGATGCACTCAGCTTTGTTCTGCAGCAGGACAACGAGGAGCCAGATCACACTGGCTCTGTCCAACACAAGAACAGCCCCTGACCTCTTCTCACAAGAGGCATTCCTGCAGCTCCCCACTACCAGTACCTGGACACAGGCACACAACACCCAGAAAACCCTGTTTCAAGTACTGCTATGAATGGAAAGGAACTTGCTGCTTCTGACACATGCAGCTTTTCCAGAGCAACTTTGCAGAATATTTTACCCTGGCATCTTTGTAAAAACAGAAGAAAGTGAAAGTTGTGAAAGGAAAAAGCAATTCCAGCTCTCACATGGAACTTTGAAGACTAAATAATAAATAGTTAATAGTAAATAGCTGAATTAACTTTTCAGCAAGTCTGTGTTTTCTCAATATATAAGGGAACATTTCAATAATGATGATGAAGATCTAGGACTCTCTTGTACGTATGTTGATCATTAGAGTTTAAAAACACCATCTCAACAATAAAAAATTTCAAAGTGTGTATTGCTGAATGGTGGGATTCCAAGGAAAACACAGAAAAAAAGTCTCAGAATCACAGAATTACTGAAGCTGGAAAAGATCTCTGAGATCATCAAATCCAGCCTATGACCTAACACTACGACATCAGCTAAACCATGCCACCAAATGCCACATCCCAGCTTTTCTTAAATACCTCCAGTGATGGCAACTCTACCACCTCCTTGGGCAGTCTATTCCAGTGCTTACCAACCTTTCTGTGAGGAAGTGCTTCCTAATATCCAACCTAAACCTCCCCTGGTGCAGCTTCATACCATGCCCTCTTGT
Organism: Indicator indicator; assembly: GCF_027791375.1. Lineage (NCBI taxonomy): Eukaryota > Metazoa > Chordata > Aves > Piciformes > Indicatoridae > Indicator > Indicator indicator. Next base: position 3,811,900 of record NC_072053.1, on the reverse strand, counting down.
CCTGTCACAAGTTGCCTGGGAGAAGAGCCTGTCCCCACCTGACTACAACTTCCTTTTAGGTAGTTGTAGAGAGTGAAAAGGTCCCCTCTAAGTCTTCTCTTCTCAACTGGGATTTTCTGACTACATCAAGAGATTCTGCCTCTGCTAAGCACTAAGAGGTTCCTCTGAGAAACAAAAAGAGGTTACCTCTAAGAAAAGAGGTTTTATCTCTGCTTAAGCATGAATTCTGACCTTCACACACACCTTTAACCTTTGAATCCTGTCCATGAAGCCCATTTAGATATTGCTAATTGATGGGGTTAGCACAAGGGACACAGACACCAAGTTACAGAATTACAATTAATTATATATAAAGCAGTAGAAGAAAAAGCAAAATAATAACACAGCAAGGACAAAACACATCAAGGTAATGCACCTACATGATGTTAGCTATAGTGATTAAGAAAAACACATCACCAATTGCCCCAATGCTTCACCTTCATCCAGATCTGCGGTCACTGGGGAGCCCCAGTTACAGTAAGGATTTGGAGAACCTTTTGTAAGAACTGCAAAGTCCTACTCAGTGTATCCAGTAATAGGTGAGGCCTCCAAAACAGGTGCAAGAGGGTCCAACTTTTTGTATTGCTGAATAAACAAGTGTGTGTGATTCCAAATGTAGAACATATGGGTTCATTTTCTTAGGTTTCTCCCACAGCCTGCCTAGGGAGGAATCAAGGAAGTGTCCTTATCTCTTTGGCTTTGATCACATACTTCCAAACATGGCTGGACTCTGCTTGCATGGTCTTGACAGCCTTCTAAACATGGTTGGACATCTGCCTGTGTGGCCTTGATAATCTACTGAACAAGGGAAGCTGAATACATTCTCATGACATTTCGTTCTCTAATGATTGTACTTGATCTAAGTTACATCTTTCATTAATTTTCAGCATTTTACTAATGAGCATGCATATTTTGTTAACTAATGAGAGATGCTAAAGAGAATACATATTTCACTAATGAGCAGATAATATTATCTAACATATGTTTGGGATGTTCATTTAGAGGTCAGTTTTGATTTGGAGCCTATTGCTCAGGCCACAGTGCTTCAAAGTGGGAGGAAAAGTGTAAAGCATTTCCATATGTTATAAGATGACTGATGTAAACTGCACTACAGGGATTATCTGATCATCTTTGCAGACCTGAAAGCCAGTTTATTAGTTTCTTTTTCTGTAGCAATCACCAGTACTATACATCCGCTAGTTCAGACAAACATATTAAAAGATTCTCACCTCATAAAGTAAATGAAACATCTTCTTATTTTGCCTTCTTTCTTTGTTTTCTTCCCAGCTCGTTTGCATTCTGAAGCAACAAAAATACTTCAGTGTCAGTCTAGTCCAGTCATCATGGCTCATTCTCATAACAGGATTTTTCCTTCCAAAGCTTGGGGATTTTAGTTGTGGGGTTTAATTTTGCATGGTTACATGACTAATTGTATCACAATGCCTTATTATGAATCCATGAGGACTGTTAAAACATATGGCAATGATGCTGAAGTCACCCACCAGAAAAGTGAACTCCCAGCTGCAAGATGATATTTTTGCACTTCCCATTTAACCTTCAAGAAGCTGAGGGCTTCTGACTAGAAAACAATCCACTCAGAAGCCATTTATCTCTTTAAAAAGGCTCTTCAGCTGCTTGAAAATAATTTTCTTCCTGAATCTTTATTTTAGGTTCTTTATAGACTTTTCATATGATAAAGAATCCATTTCAGGAAGTGATGGTAGTGGGGAGTAGAAACCTCTGCAGTAAATTCTCTACTAACATATAAGGGACCGCTAACACAATTATATGCCATATTAATCATGTACTATCCAAAACCTAAAGCCAAAGTGGTGTGTGCAGGATTTGCTATATGAGAGACTTGTGCATTAATGGGAACAAAAGGATGCATGTGAAACCTGTGAGATCAATGTTTTCTACAAAGAAAACGGTAAGGTCTCCTGCGGCCAATTCTTGGAACTTACATATAGAAGAGAAACTTCTTGGGTGAAGGGGAAAAAAAAAAAAAAGAAAGTCTCCCATTTTTTAAGTGATATGATGCAAAACCCATTGTAATAGGTGTTATTTGCATTGCATTTCTGTCGCAGGACCGTCTGAGATCAAACAGCATAAATTAATGTGAAGTTTGTGTAGGGCTCTTTAGTCAGCACTAAACACCTAAAGAGAAGTCCCTACAAGTAGCGTTTTGTGGTGTGATGGTTTAAAGCTGTCTTTCTAATTTTTCTTCTCAAAGTTCAAGCAGAGAAAGCGAAGGAATGTAAATAAGTCACTATTGAGTGTAAGAAAGCAAAATAATGATTATTCTAAACACTTCCATTGGAGAGAGAGAAATGTTTAAGAACCACTACTCAAAACAAGTTTGCAACTTGCTGGGCTTCTGTTTGGCTGCTGCTTCTTCTTTTCTGGCTGAAGATAACACACTGACCTTGACAAGCTAAGTCTAACAGCCTCTCTGCTTCTTGACTCTGTGCCTTCTGCCAGAGGGGTCTGGGGGGAGTCCTTCTGGTTGGGGAGGAGGCCCCTAGGGGGAAGCAAAGGGGACTTGATTGTCCTTTTTCTGTTGATTGTACATATTTGTAAGTGTTGTGAGCAGTGTCTATTTGTACATATTCATTGCATTTCATCATAGATTGTAGATTTGCATGTAAATACAGCTTTCATTTAATTCCAGACTGAGCCTCCTGGTTATTGTCAGTGTGAGGGTATTTCAGCTCTCACACTGTTACATGTGGTCAAAACAAGAATCAGGGGTGAAGAAAATGAAGAATTCTTCCATTTGTAGGATTTTTTTTCGGTGGGGTGTGGGGGAGGCAAAGCACAAAAAACACTGAACAAAAATATAGACAGAAAATCTAGCCATGCACATTTCACTAGTAAAATCATCATCATTATCCAGTGCTTCATGCCACACGTGACTTTTGCTTTCTTGAAACCCCCAGACTGTGGTGAGAATGAACAAGCACAATGGCTAAATGCAGCATGCAGAAGCTGGTGGAAGATGCTGTGATGCGTTTTGTAACAGTGATGTGTAACACTCACATTTTCCTTCAAAAAGCAAGATTTCTTTTAGTAGTTTGTACAAATACTGTTCAGATCGTGTGCAGAAACAAATCATTACACAGAGCTCCTGAACAGTGGAACAGAAAGTAGGGTTAGGTGATTTTAGCTAAGTTTCTTTACACATCCATGGAAGTCAATCACAATGATAAAGGACCATAGTTTTGCCTTATTTGAAAACAGGTGTGTAGCATGAAGTGAAGGGAAGGGATGGAAGGGAGGTAGAAAAGATGGTAAATAATGTAATCATTGCTTTCACTAGTTAGTGTTCCCAGACTAGAATTTGGTTCACAAAATGCTGAAGCAAGGAAGCATTGCTCTAGCTCATTAGTTGCTGTTCCGTGTTGCAGAATAAGTGCCTTATAACTGTGATGTTTGCTACAGTCTGTGTTAGTTAAAAGTCTTGCAGCACTCTGAAAGGCAACTATCTCGGCCATTAGGACTAAGCTTCAATAACCCACAGACCAAGGAACCAGAAGAAGCTATGTAGGACAGCAAGAAAAACAATTAGAAGAAAGGAGACAAAAGTGGTTTCCAAACTACCAGTCCACCCGTTTATCGTAATGAGATGATAATGGGGTATTTATATCTTCCTTGTAAAACTGTATCATCCTTGTAACATTATCAGGGAAATGACTGACAAGTCTGCAAAGGATCTGCACATTTCTTTGTGCATGTGAACAGTTTAACAAGACCCTCAATTTAAAGTTTTCCTGGGTCCCATTAAAAAGTGGTTGTTATCGCAATACACAGATATGAGAGATGAACTAAAGGACAATCATCCAGTGAAGATGGAAGTGAGATCTGTAAATCTCTCTGGAGAAAGGAGGAAAGCGAGGTGTATTTAAATTTCTTGAATTTTGCCTGGAGGAAGGAAGCAAAGTCAGAGTGATTTCCTGCTTTGCAAACTGAAGATAGCAGTCATGTCAACCCAGTAACTGTTATAAAAGTTGTGCCCTAAGAGGCTGTCTGGAGAAATTTCCTAGGGAGATCACAGTCTTATTTAGGATTGCAGAAATCCCAGAAGGACACATTATCACTTTCAATTACAGCACTCCACAGTCATACTAAAAGCCTCACCCTGGTTTAACGTGAGTTCCTAAGTCCTTGATTTACACTAAGGATCAAACTTGCTCTTCTCATAGTGTGTTGGTGGTGCACAGACAGCAAGGGGAAGAAGTTCTGGAAGAGATACAGTCTGGCAGGAGATGAAAGAAAAAAAGTAGTTAACTGGTTTTTAAATTCCTTCTAAACTCCTTCATTTGTAAATGAATACTCAAATAATGTATATGAGAAGGTGGCATGTATAGTGTTTTGTTAAAATAAATATTATGTTCTGCATAAATCTAAAAGATAAATGAAGGTTACCTGATCTAGATTGCCCAAATGGGAGAAAAAAAAAAATAAAAAGCAAAATTTCAGAAAAGATGAAACTCGAACACAGTAGATCCCACAGAGAAATTCTTCCGGTAAATAAACC